>NW_025813484.1:4140504-4212106 GCF_021976095.1 Xenia sp. Carnegie-2017 | reverse complement strand
AATTCGCCCAGCTATTGTTGAAAAGTAATTCTAAAGCCATCGAGGCCGTTGATATGAAAAATTGTACACATATGTGTATTAGAGTTCATTGGCATGACCAGCACAGTGAACTCCATATATATATATATATCTGGAATGATAACGACAATACATTTTATAGATATAAAATTGAAGCCAAAGTCCTAGTCTCTCGCGCGGTTTGTACGTCAATTCCAGTCCTTCAAAGTAGATTATTCACGCGGTTTGTACGTCAGTTTCATTCCCTGAGTGCCAAACATACACGGCCAATATAAATTTGAATACAAATTGCAAAAGCATAAACATATAAACAACATCACGACAAACAAACACACGAGGCCAACTCCTCGCAAAAGGTTATTTTTTACAGCTGAAACTTTACTACAGTGAGTTCGTTGTAACTTACAACTTGTAACGAGGAAAAGCCAACTGAAAATTACACTGTTTGCTAAAAAGACAATACAATAGAAAATATGACGAGAAAATATTCAAGCATAAATTTTTCTTTCGTCGGAAAGTAAACTTTCAAACGGTGTCAGACAGTGTTTGTCTTTTTTGTCATTTAAGTGGATTTAAAGATCTGTTTTTCCGAATAAAAAAGAAACTTGAATATCCAGTTTCATAAAAAATATTGAGTCTATAACTCGCATTTTTACTTTTTACAGAGCGATTGTATTTTTCATCGATTTTGATAGTGCTTGAAACTTGAAATACTAAATGGTTGTCATCTCGATATCAACAATTGAATATCCTTAAAGACTTTGATATGTTTTAAAGGAAAACCGCAGCGTAAGAGCAGATCGACTAAGTTCACCTCATCTTGCTTCTCGATTTATCACTTTGATTCACTTTCCGTGAACCTTTTCATTCCAAAAATTCGTTATTTTACGCTCTGATCAAGATCCGAACTCTACCATTACCAAAGGACAAATGATTTAAAAAAATTAAAATGAACACGCGAGGACTAGAGCCTGACGTGTGATGACGAATGATGACAACAAATATTTTTGGCTTCAATTTTGGCTTCGGTTATCATTCCAGTTATTCAAATGTCGAGTTCACTGGACCAGCATGATCGCTAGCTACGTCACTGCTTTCCTTAAGAAATTATTTTGTTTTGTTTTTGAAAATTATAATCTAACGACAGCTAGTTTTCTTAATTCGAACCTAGTTCTCTCAAAGCAACGCTTTATTTCATAATCATCATCAGACGTGTTTTGTTGTGGCTTGAGACTCCAAGTTTTCAAACAAACAAACAACTACAATATCGTATATAAATAATTTTATTTATTTCATTAATTACATATTTACAATCTTACGTAAAACTTTATTATATTTGATTTACTCACTATTTACAAGAATATATATATATAATATTGTTCATCTATGAATTTTTAGTCGCTTGTTTCATTACTCTTGAAACAGCAAAAAAATAATCTTCTAAAAAATCCCCTTCTTTTCTTCAACTTTCTGCCATTTGGTGGTGTTGTCAGTGAAAGATTTTCATTAAGTGATTCAGTAACATTTTCGTTCAGATTTTCACTTCTGATGCTATGGTGACAATTATCCTCTTTGAATATATCTGATTAATTTTGATTTCTTGAGCAGAATCATCAACTGAGGTGGATTTTGAATGCTTATCATGAACATTAAATAGAAGATCACTTTTAATTAGGCATTCACCTTGGTCAGCATCATCTAGAGTAAGATGGGCTTGAATAATCTCTGTTATCACCAACAGTACTTGGGTCTTTGTGATTTCACTAACAATAGTAGTTGGTAAGTCTTTGCTGATTCTGTTATCAACTTGAGTAGGTAAGTCTTCGGTGATTTCACCAACAACTTGAGTAGGTAAGTCTTCAGTGATTTCACCATCAACTTGAGTAGGTAAGTCTTTGGTGATATCACCATCTAATTGAGTAGGTAAGTCTTCAGTGATTTCAACATCAACTTGAGTAGGTAAGTCTATGGTGATTTCATCAACAACTTGAGTAGGTAAGTCTTCAGTGATTTCACCAACAATTTGAGCAGGTAAGTCTTTGGTGATTTCAACATCAACTTGAGCAGGTAAGTCTTTGGTGATTTCAACATCAACTTGAGTAGGTAAGTCTTTGGTGATTTCACCAACAACTTGAGTAGGTAAGTCTTTGGTGATTTCAACATCAACTTGAGTAGGTAAGTCTTCGGTGATATCACCATCAGCTTGAGTAGGTAAGTCTTTGGTGATTTCACAAACAACTTGAGTAGGTAAGTCTTCAGTGATTTCACCAACAGCTAGAGTAGATACGTCTTTTGATTTCACAAACAACTTGAATAAATAAGTCTTTGGTGATTTTACCATCATCAACAGGATGCTGAGCTTGGAAAATCTGCTCACCACCATCAACTGTTTGTGTTTGAATGTCTCCACCACCAACAGTAAGTTGATCTGGCTCATCATCATCATCATCACCAAGCACAACCGAGTTCTCAGCAAAGTCCTTCAATGCATATTGACCAACTCAACCTGCTTTACCATTTCATCAACAACTTCCGCAACTATTTCATCAACAAATTCCGCAACTATTTCATCATACACGATTGAAATGGCGTTTTCAGTCACTTGATGTTGAATGACAGCCGTGGTTTCTTCAATGGACTTGTTGACTGTTGTTGCTTCATTTTGTTCAACTTTAACTGAACTTTCGTCAACAGTTGTTCCAACGCCAAAGTCTTCACAGCATAATGCTAAATATTCAACTTCTAAAAGAAAAGAAAATGAGAAAAAGTGAGCAAATTCCCGTTTTCAAAATCTTTCATTGAGCGAAGAAAATCTTTAATTTTTATTGAAAATGTTTTTCGCCATAAAGACGAACATCGATATTTTTCGCCGTGTGTGCAAGGAATGATCTTTGAATTGAAAATCTCAAATCATCCATGAATATTTTTTCACAATAATTGGCCGTCCTCTTCCTACACGTTTTAAAGATTTTGTTTTTGTTTTGATTTGAAATAACTCTTTGAACATTCAAATCTGTCATTTAAAGTTTTGAATTCAATTCTCAATAATTGTTTTATTGTAACCTAGCAACACTGACAATATGCATAAATTAACGCAAATTATGCATAATCCACATCAACTAATCTCGCTCAATCCCGCCTCACTTGATCTAATTCTGATGGTCGCAATCTTGGTCTCATGAAGTCGTTGCATAGCAACAAGCCAATTATAATTTTCCCAATCAATGATCAAATGTGATGCGCGCGCACATGGTAGCGTGGCAACAAATTAATTATCTCGGCTAAAGTATCCAAGTTTCTTAGCAACCAAAATAAACAAAAATTTTTACTACCACGAAAAAAAAATTTTCCCAAAAATTAAAAGATATTTTGGAGAGTACCTGCACTCTGGTCGTAAAATGATCTTTCGAGTAGTTCAATACGACGTTTTGCAATAGAGGCCCTTTTTTTTGCAATGTCCAAAATTTCTTCCATATTCTTCGCTGATCCGTAATGACCAGTGGCCACAAGTTGTTCAACAACTTTTAATGAAGTTTCTTCGTAAAGAAAGATGTCGTTTAATTGAACATTATCCATTGCAATATATTTTAGTTCGCTAATGAAGTAATTTTCACTTTTTTTAGTAGTACGAATCTGTGCACAAAGCAAGTCAATCGCAAATGACGATGAATTGATGACATCACATAGCTTTATACCAGAGGGTGCGAAAAGGATTGTGGGCCATAAATGACATGAAAACCAGGAAACCTGTTTAAAACCGGTTTTCATTGATGTCCCAATCCCCATTTCCTGCAACATCCTACATTTATTCTAAACTTTTTGCAAAATGGAGAAAAACTACCATTTTCTTAATTTTCTTGTCCGAAAGACGAAGGTCCATTAATGTATCACGTCTTTCAGGAAATTATAGTTTAATCCAACATCGAAACGCTGTCGCTCTCAAACAACGACGCGTCTTCTGTTTTTATGCAGAACTTGTTACTTGTCTTAAGAAATTTTAATGAAGGAATATCGATCGTAAAAAATATCAATGGTTTCCATATTTTCATGGTGTAATTTGATAAAGTGTCCGCTCGAAATCAGAAAAATTAGCCAAACATCTTTCCATAGTCAGATGATGGTTATCACTTTAATACAGGCGAAACAAAATAGCTGAGCTTCGCGATCACAAATGGCTGAAAATAGATTTGTGTCAAAACTGAAAAAAGTGTGTTTCACAATCAAAATATCAACTATATAAATCGTGTTTTCTTTGGACACAATTTCATTTCTTTGATAAAAACAATATATTTATGTTGATGAAAATTACAACTTACTTTTATCCTGTCTCTTGCCAATAATCATAAGACTTCGAAGTAATGAATTTTCAACAAGTTCTGTGATAAAAACTTTACATTTCTTCACACTTGTAAATCATACAGATGTTGCTTGACACTCATCTGGAGTGATTACTTACTAAAATAAAACAAATTGTACAGAATTTCGGGCAATGTTGGGTTGATTTCTTTATAATAATTTTATATTTAAAACAATAACAGTGGCTGTCTTGAATTGTGAATGTTATTGATGAAAATTTATTTTCAATTGGGATCAGTCACATTACTACACATATATAAAGGTTATAGTAACATTACCTCTACAACACATGAGGAGTTCAATACTACAGTTATTACTACATATGTAAAGGTTATAGAAACTCTTATTACCTCTACAACACATGAGGAGTTCAATACTAGAGTTATTACTACATATGTAAAGGTTATAGAAACACTTATTACCTCTACAACACATGAGGAGTACAATACTACAGTTATTACTACATATGTAAAGGTTATAGAAACACTTTTACCTCTACAACACATGAGGAGTACAATACTACAGTTATTACTACATATGTAAAGGTTATAGAAACACTTATTACCTCTACAACACATGAGGAGTACAATACTACAGTTATTACTACATATGTAAAGGTTATAGAAACACTTATTACTCTACAACACATGAGGAGTACAATACTACAGTTATTACTACATATATATAAGTTATAGTAACACTTATTACCTCTACAACACACGAGGAGTTCAATACTACAGTTATTACTACATATATATAAGTTATAGAAACACTTATTACCTCTACAAAACACTAATTCAGGAGTCTACAGTTATTTCTACACATATATAAGTTATTATTCAAAAATTAAAGACTTAATTCATCATATTTTGAAGCCCAACAAACCATATACCTTCCCTAAATAAAAATTGTAAGTCTTACGCTTAAGTGGTTGAACAAGACAGAGTCAAAAATTTAATCAATAAATAAGAAATTTACTTTCCTTCAGTATGAAGCTAGCAAAATGTTTGGTCATGTTTCACAGCCTCAAGGTGCCACCTGTGGTTAGCACCAAGCAAGAAAAATTTTAAAATTCAGACCGCCAATCGACCCCAAAACAACAACATTTACCCAACCAGTTGATATTTAAGTAACACTTGAAATCTAATAAAAAGTTTTAAAAACAATATTCAATATCTACCTTAACTAAAATTAGTACTACACGGTAATTCACTCTTGCTCTTTAAGATTACAAACAATTATCTATGTTGACAAACTATGTAACTTTTATGATGGGGAAGGCAAACTAACAATTATATAAAAATGAATAAAACAAAGTTTATTGTCTGAACAGGAGTTAGATTATTAGGTAGTTTTAGATAATGAAATAAATAAAAAGATGAATCTTTCTGACATTTATCATGCAGCATTAATGATATGAGCTTTATAACACCATCTTGTATCACCAGGATAAGAAAACTTAATTACTTATGAGGGAAGTAAGAAAGTTTTCTTTGGAGCATTGTTTCAAAAATTGGAAAGCACAAACATTAACAAAGAAAACATTCACAAGTAAAATTGAGGTTGCAGTTTGCCACAATACAAGAGTAAGGTTATGGACAGCACAATGAACAACATGAGCAAACTCAAGATATGTAAAAAGAGTTTATTTGGTTGTCTTGATAAGATAGTCAAATTTTAAAAGTGATGGATAATTCACTTTTGTATGTATTCAAGTTGATAAGACAACTGATGTTTCCAACAAAGAGCAATTAAGTATGATTGTTTAAATGGAGAAATAGTGAAGTATCATTGAAATGCAACTTGAATTTACATATGGAACTTGTAATAAACTGCAACTGTTATACCAGCATTAGCAAAAAGGTAAGTTAAATAAACATGGAAACCTCAGAGGCACTTATTGCACAAACAGATGATACAGCTGAAATAGCAGTTGCAGTTGTTTTCCAACTGATAGCTGCAAATCTAAGCCGCTTCAATGATACTTCATCTTATTCATGTGAATAATACTTAATTGCTTTTAGTAGAAACATCAATTGTTTATCAAGCTGAATAATCACAAAGAGCAATCATCTATCGCCTTCAAAATTTTATCTTCTGATCAAATCAAGTCAACAAATCAAATCATTTAACATGTCTGGTGACACATTAGCAGAACATGCATCCAATCAAGCCTATGATGCAAATACCTTCTCAAGACAAAATCAATTATAGCAAAGCTCTCAGGAAGCTCTTTAAAATTCTCTATTTATGCTATCATTTGATTAGTCATGACCAATACAATTATATCTGTTCGAATATAAAACAGCAGTTAATCTTCTGAGGATTGCTCTATTTTCCCTTACCTCTTTCATTTTATTTTAAAGTTGAATGTCTTTACGTTGTGATTGTAACATAAGAGAGTTAACATCAAGCCAGAGCCAAAGTCTCTTGCACGTAGTGAAGTATCATTACAAGTTTACAAGTTTACAAATTTACAAGTTACCATGTACGAATTGGTCTTGAGTTTCTTAAATTTAATCGTCCATGACGTGAAGAGAAATCCTCGAATCCCAGGAACAGGCAGGGCCAGCAAAATCACTGACCTTGCGATGCTATCTTGACTTTGCTCTTCCATAAAGACTATCTTTCTTTGTGTATCAACTCTCTGAAAGCTTCGAACACACAATGTTGATTACAATTTCGGCATCGGCCTTCGGTTTACGATGATAGCCAGAGTAGCCAGATTATCAAGCAAAAAAGCTTTCACGGCAATAACCCATGATATCTCAGCAGCATATATATATATGGAAATAAATGATGGATTAAAAAGATAGTACGTAGTGTTTTGTAATGTTTTGAATGTACATGAACTACAAACACGAATCTCGCATATAAAGAAAATTACTCGCGGATTAAGTTTAGTCATGCCTTGAAAATCAGCATGACCAGTTGACGTAAATTGTCGCGTTTGAGCATGCTCAGATGCTTTTATACGATCAGATTAGCAAATATTTCACTATAAAATATGTTACTTGTTGATTATTAAGAGCATGACCAAGTCGGGCGTAAGCGTAGAATAAAGGCAGCAAGGTAAAACGTAATGCAATACCAATGAACTCTACAACAACTGGAAGGCTAACTTGGCCGCCATCATTGAAGCCTGCATGATCGCCGCCATTGAGGGTACGGAGGCGAAATACATCATTTCGAACTTGCCTGATTTTTGCACAAAACAGTGGTCTTCGAGCCAGCTTACTGTCAAAAACCTTAAACAATGTTTGACTTTTATAAAAACAAGTTTGAACGACATTTGTACATGTTTAAGCTTCTTTCTAGAAGGAGGAAAAAGAACTTTGTTTTGGCACGTTAAAACATGCCTTATAACTTGAATACAAAACTGACACCCTCGTTTTTTTCAATAAAAGGATGTAAAACACACTTATCTATCCTTATAATATTGTTTCAATCTTTGAAAATGAAGCAGCCAAAAAAAACGCTGTTTTGGGTAATTTTGTGTTTCAGAGCAAAATTAGCTCGCCCCTGTCCTTTTTGAAAGTTTAGAGCGTAAACAAAAAGAAAAACACTGCAAAATATTTCAAAAAGTTAGCAAAAAATATTTTGAGTTCGTTTTAAAAAAAACTGTTATGCCATATTATTGTGTTATTATTAATTGCACCATTAAAGAGTCAAAAGGGTCAATACCCACTTAAAAAAAGACAAAAACACAAATGACACTCCATATTCATAACTTTTGAAACACTTAAGTAAAAATTGTACTGTAATACAAGTATGAAAAAGATTATTAGTCTAATATTATAGAATCATCATATATTTTCACAAATATGACCAAATATTTTAAACACACATCCTAAAATTTAGTATATTACATATACATTTATCATCATCTGTATTACAAGAAGAAACTAATTTTACAATCAATATGATATACAATAAAAATTTGATACATGATATAACTTTGCTTGCTTTATAATCATTTTAAAACCCTGATTCAACCACTGAGTATGAGGGTTGCTTTTTGGCATTTATGTAGAGCTGGTTATATTAGCAATACTTATCATAGTGTACACTTGGCTATTTATTTATAAGCATGAACTTGCTAATAAAATGCTCAATACACAAATATGGATGCACGTCAAATCTTCCACCAGTTTTAAGAAGTGGAGAAGTAAATGACAAGAACCAACAATCACCCACAGTTCAAAATTTCAAATCATCACTTTCACACATAAAAAAGAGCATGAAATTCTTACAAAGCAAGTCTAACTTTAAAAGCAATAAAATTGTTATGGAACATGTTATATTAGTGGATTGTGTGTATTTTGCACAGCATTCAAAGACACAGACTACCTGTTATCAGTTTTATCTTAAATTTTGGTCTTTCGACGACAAATAAGAATTCATATTTCGAAGCAAGTTCTCACTTTAATGTTTTATATAATACATACGTATACAAAACATGTTTTGGAACGTCCACAATGCATTTTAACACATTAATAACCAAATTTTGCTAACGGTTTTGAAAAAAATAAAACATTTAGGCTAGCATTCTATTCACAAGTTAGCAGTTTTTGCAAAACAATCCGTCACGCAAATAAAACAGTCCACGCGAGATACACGCGAAGCGGCATATATCAGCTTCTAAATGGTTTCAGACAAGTCTAGGCATGTATATATTGAGTTAGCCTTCTAAGTGTATTAGAGTTCATTGGCATGACCAGCATGATCGCTAGCTACGTCACTGCTTTCCTTAATAAATTTTTTTGAAAATTATAATCTAACGACAGCTAGTTTTCATAATTCGAACCTAGTTCCCTCAAAGCAACGCTTTATTTGATAATCATCATCAGACGTGTTTTGTTGTGGCTTGAGACTCCAAGTTTTCAAACAAACAAACAACTAAAATATCGTAAGTAAATAATTTTATTTATTTCATTAATTACATATTTACAATCTTACGTAAAAACTTTTATTATCTTTGATTTACTCACTATTTACAAGAATATATATATAAAATATTGTTCATCTATGAATTTTTTTAGTCGCTTGTTTCATTACTCTTGAAACAGCAAAAAAATAATCTTCGAAAAAATCCCCTTCTTTTCTTCAACTTTCTGCCATTTGATGGTGTTGTCAGTGAAAGATTGTCATGAAGTGATTCAGTAACATTTTCGTTCAGATTTCCACATCTGATGCTATGGTGACAATTATCTTCTTTGGAATATATCTGATTAATTTTGATTTCTTGAGCACAATCATCAACTGAGGTGGATTTTGAATGCTTATCATGAACATTAACTAGAAGATCATTTTAATTAGGCATTCACCTTGGTCAGCATCATCTACAGTAAGATGGGCTTGAATAATCTCGTTATCTCCAACAGTACTTGGGTCTTTGTGATTTCACTAACAATAGTAGTTGGTAAGTCTTTGCTGATTTCATTATCAACTTGAGTAGGTAAGTCTTTGCTGATTTCATTATCAACTTGAGTAGGTAAGTCTTCAGTGATTTCACCAACAACTTGAGCAGGTAAATCTTCAGTGATTTCACCAACAACTTGAGTAGATAAATCTTTGGTAATTTCACCATCAACTTGAGTAGATAAATCTTTGGTGATTTCACCAACAACTTGAGTAGGTAAGTCTTCAGTGATTTCACCAACAACTTGAGTAGGTAAGTCTTCGGTGATTTCACCATCAACTTGAATGCATAAGTCTTTGGTGATTTCACCAACAACTTGAGTAGGTAAGTCTTCAGTGATTTCACCAACAACTTGAGTAGGTAAGTCTTCAGTGATTTCAACATCAACTTGAGTAAGTAAGTCTTCAGTGATTTCACCATCAACTAAAGTAGGTAAGTCTTCAGTAATTTCACCAACAACTTGAGTAGATAAGTCTTCAGTGATTTCACCATCAACTAGAGTAGGTAAGTCTTTGGTGACTTCAACATCAACTAGAGTGGATAAGTCTTCAGTGGTGATTTCACCAACAACTAGAGTAGATAAGTCTTTGGTGATTTTACCATCAACTTCAGTAGGTAAGTCTTCGCTGATTTCACAAACAACTTGAGTAGGTAAGTCTTCAGTGATTTCACAAACAGCTAGAGTAGATACGCCTTTTTGATTTCACCAACAACTTGAGTAAATAAGTCTTTGGTGATTTTACCATCATCAACAGGATGCTGAGCTTGGAAAATCTGCTCACCACCATCTACGGTAGTGGAGACATCATTCAAACACAAACACGTTTGTGTTTCAGTGATGTCTCCACTACCAACAGTAAGTTGATCTGGCTCATCATCATCACCAAGCACAACCAAGTTCT
This sequence comes from Xenia sp. Carnegie-2017, assembly GCF_021976095.1. Taxonomy (NCBI): domain Eukaryota; kingdom Metazoa; phylum Cnidaria; class Anthozoa; order Malacalcyonacea; family Xeniidae; genus Xenia; species Xenia sp. Carnegie-2017. The sequence goes on along the minus strand of NW_025813484.1, from coordinate 4,201,408 downwards.
CAGCAAAGTCCTTCAATGCAATATTGACCAAGTCAACCTGCTTTTACCATTTCATCAACAACTTCTGCAACTATTTCATCATACAAGATTGAAATGGCGTTTTCAGTCGCTTGTTGTTGAATGACAGCTGTGGTTCCTTCAATGGACTTGTTGACTGCTGTTGCTTCATTTTGTTCAACTTTAACTGAACTTTCTTCAACAGTTGTGCCAACGCCAAAGTCTTCACAGCATAATGCTAAATATTCAACTTCTAAAAGAAAAGAAAATGAACAAAAGTGAGCAAATTCCCGTTTTCAAAAGCTTTTCATTGAGCGAAGAAAATCTTTAATTTTTATTGAAAATGTTTTTCGCCATTAAGACGAACATTTTGATTGATATTTTTCGCCGCGTGAGCTAGCGAATCATCGTTGAATTGAAAATCTAAGATCATCCATGAATATTTTTTTCACACAATAATTCGCCGTCTTCTTCCCCACGTTTTTAAAGATTTTGTTTTTTGTTTTGATTTGAAATAACTCTTTGAACATTCAAATCTGTCATTTAAAGTTTTGAATTCCAGTTCGCGATAAATGTTTTATTGTAACCTAGCAACACTAAAAATTTGCATAATTTTACGCATATTATGCATAATCCACATCAACTAATCTCGCTCAATCCCGCCTCACTTAATCTAATTCCATGGTCGCAATCTTGGGTCTCATGAAGTCGTTGCATAGCAACAAGCCAATTATAATTTTCCCAATCAATGATCAAATGTGATGCGCGCGCACATGGTAGCGTGGCAACAAATTAATTATCTCGGCTAAAGTATCCAAGTTTCTTAGCAACCAAAATAAACAAAAAAAATTTTTTACTACCACGAAAAAAAAATTTTCCCAAAAATTAAAAGATATTTTGGAGAGTACCTGCACTCTGGTCGTAAAATGATCTTTCGAGCAGTTCAATACGACGTTTTGCAATAGAGGCCCTTTTTTTTGCAATGTCCAAAATTTCTTCCATATTCTTCGCTGATCCGTAATGACCAGTGGCCACAAGTTGTTCAACAACTTTTAATGAAGTTTCTTCGTAAATAAAGATGTCGTTTAATTGAACATTATCCATTGCAATATATTTTAGTTCGCTAATGAAGTAATTTTCACTTTTTTTAGTAGTACGAATCTGTGCACAAAGCAAGTCAATCGCAAATGACGATGAATTGATGACATCACATAGCTTTATAGCAGAGGGTGCGCAAAGGATTGTGGGCCATAAGTGACACGCGAAAAACCAGGAAACCTGCTTAAAAACCGGTTTTGATTGATGTCCCAATCCCCAATTTCCTGCAACATCCTACATTTTTGCTAAACCTTTTTGCAAAATGGAGAAAAAACTACCATTATCTTAATTTTTCTTGTCCGAAGGACGAAGGTCCATTAATGTATCACGTCTTTCAGGAAATTATAGTTTAATCCAACATCGAAACGCTGTCGCTCTCAAACAACGACGCGTCTTCTGTTTTTATGCAGAACTTGTTACTTGTCTTAAGAAATTTTAATGAAGGAATATCGATCGTAAAAAACATCAATGGTTTCGTATATTTTCATGGTGTAATTTGATTAAGTGTCAGCTCAAAATCAGAAAAATTAGCCAAACATCTTTCCATAGTCAAAAGGTGATCTTCTTCCAACAACAGCAAAGATGTTTATCCAATAATCGTAAAGTTGGCAAGATTAATAAAAACAATGTTCAAAGGTGATCTTCTTCCAACAGCGACAAAGATGTTTATCCAACAATGGTAAAGATGGCAAGATTAATTAAAAGCAATGTTCAAAGGTGGTCCTCTAAAAACAAAGTAACAAAATGATTTTTGGTGGATGGGATTTTTTGATCTACCAAATAAGAAGGTGGCATCGCAGCACAACGAAAGATATGGACATAGTCAATTGCACTCCCATCAACAACATCTCTTGGATATATTGTACAATTGAACATTTTAGCCAACGAATCCCAATTTTCTTTCACTTCAGCATCATTAGTAATTGGGTAGTATGACTGAATAGCACACTGGATTACTGGACAAAGCAAACATACACATCGGGGTGAAAAGGTGTAATTATTCGCTCTTTCCACTGCTTCTTGCAAAACTGCTGCAATTTCATTCGCATTTTCTAAAGAGGTTAGAGCTGCATCGCATATACACATGGCAAAGGCATTTTAAGTGAAGTGAACACACCATTTTATGGTGGGACTCGATGAGAAGGATGGGTAGAATAGTATTTTGCATTCTCAAACATTTCAACACTAGTTAGGAATCTCAAGTAAATAGAGAGTCTCATTCCCAACTAATGCAATAGAACATGCATTGAACAGAAAATTCCATTGGCTAAAGTACTAAAAGAAAAATTAGTATTTAAGTATCAATGGCTGCTTTGTTATACCAAGTTATACCTGGAAACAAATCTGCTAGACTGACTCTGACATTAGAATAAATAAGGGTAACCAATACTGTTAAAGATAGACTAATAATATTGAAATTTAGAAAGTTATTTTCTCTTTGTGTTAATTTGGTAACATCATGATAAAGTCAAAGTCACAGGCAGGTAGTCTAAGATTTGGAACTAGTATAGGCATGTCGAAGGATTCAGGCGACTTATTGATTCCATCTACTATAGCATCAATATTCTATATAAATCGCGAAAGAAAGTAACAGTTATTCAAAATGATATGTTAGTTTCTTTAACCAGGGGATAACATAAAATGCCAGGAATACAAGGATAATACATTATTGATTGGGTTAAATTTTAAAAAGACTAGCTTTGACTAATATTGAAGTAAAACATTTTATTTAACAGACAGTAACAATTAAAATTATGTAGGCCGTACATTAGACAGACTGAGTATGCAAAATAATGACAGCTTTAGACATATATTTTACATGATACACTAAATATGAATAGCTGAAAATTAACGGATTGATCATATATTTCAGGCCAAGATGTCAAACGTAAATAAAAATATAAATTAATACCCCAATACATGTAAATTCTTACCTAACAGGGACATTGGGTCCTGATCTTCAATTTGGCTTTCAGGAACTGCAGTTTGAAAATGAACAAGTTCGTAGCATAATATCGCCAGTAGAATTTATACGACGAAGCCTTTCCTCGTTGATTATTTTAACACAGTGTTGTCTCAAGTTAGACAATTCACCAGAAATAATTTCGCAAGCGTTCTCTTGCTGAAAGGTTTGGACGAGCTTTCAAGAACATCGGTCTTTTTGAAGTTTCCATTGATCCTAATCGCTGAGTAGAACTAGAAGTAGCGTTTTTCAAGTCGACAAGAATCGAGCAATTTCATATGACTTGTATTTATTGCGCAATCAAAATACATTCACCGTGGCTCACCGTTGCGCACATGACCAAAACGTTCCTGTGATTGGCTTGCAACGCTGCACCGTGGCTAAAGGTTACTATATTTAGCAACTATTGCGAAATTTTTTGAACGCTGACCGTGGCTCTTCATTCTGAGATTGCATGCCTCAATTTACGAACATATTCTGAGCATATTCATGGCGTATTCGGCAAGATTCGAGACGCTTTCAGTGATTTTACAGTTCAGATTTTAACTGGATGATAATACTATTTTAACAAGACGTTTAATTTGAAGTTTTGTTCTGTTAACACAAATTTTGACAAAAATTACAAAATTCATTCAATTTTGCTTTTGATCGAATTTTGCTGTATTTGAGCAAAATTTTAATCATGAAAAAGTCAACCCTGGAAAACTTAATGGCAAATTCTGACCGTGGCTCAAGTCACTTTCGCCATGGCCTAGATCCGCCCTGAGTCGGGCTTACAAGCGTAGATAATTCTACATTAAACTATTGCCTGACAGCAAGGTAAAACGTAATACAATACTAAGATAAGACGTAAAATGCAATTCAATAGTTGACCTTCGTCCCAAATACGTTTATGTATTGCATAAGCCAGTGCAAACACAGCAAAACATCTTAATTGAATATCGTCTTATTTGCATCATGTCTCTATATTATATAAACAACATTGTAAATAACGTATCCATTCGCACTGAAGATAGCTTGTACTTAAGTCGGAACATGACTGTGATTAAAAATATAAAACTGAAAAATATTGTCGTCTATTTGAAATGATTATTAAATTTTAAAGAACAAGAATAATTTTTTCAGTTTTTATTTAAAAAAGACCAACAGTAACGAATAAAAAATGAATGATACACAAAGAAAGTTGATAATACGTCTTAACAGTCATTTAAGTTTTCATTTCAAGAAAAAGGACCATCCATAATAAATGGTGGAGCTGGTAGTCCTCCACTGTAAACAGCACACTTCAGTGACTCACAGGGATAGTCCGACCAAGCATATCTGACCTTGTCTGGATCACAACTTGCCATTAGGAACACGGATCTTCTGCTATTGTATACAATTGGTGACGCTGTCCAATTACCATTACAATTTACCTATGAGGAAGTTAATAAAAAAGTTTGTCATATGAAGTAACCGGGCAAATTTTGGAGTATGCTTGTTTTTCACGAAAAATCCGTGTACATATATTAGCGTGGCGATACATTGAGCGCGTGCTCCTATTGTGCTCCTATTCATCATGAGCTATTAAAGTGCACATGCAACGAATTTTGACCACCTACTTTATTCTAAATAAAAAGAAATAGCCAACTGGAATTTATAATTTAAATCAGAAATAAAATTTAACTTTTTTGACAAAAGTTATCATCTTCTAAAGTTACCATTGTTGTCACGTCCCGTGCAAAGTCTCAAAACGCCATTTTATTAACTTGTGACGTCATAAGCTAAACATTCTTCTATCATGGCGAGAAGAAAAGCAACCTTCTTTTGGCAGATAAAATTAGTCAAATTTTGCAAATTCTGGGACAAATAAAAATTAAGATTGATTGTTAAGGGAAAAGTTTTTATGAATCTTCACGGTAGTGGGATAGTCTGTAACTTTGTATCGTGTCAAAATTGATATTTTAATCATTAAAATTAGAAGTCATCGAGTAGCACATAAACTAAATCAAGACTATTTTAAGCATCTACTAGTTGTTATGTATTATTTAGGTCTAGTTCTATATCAATCATGTAGTAAAGCAATAGTAGACAACTATATTATGATCGAAACAAAACCTAAAGAATGAAACTTACGTAGGCTACAGCTATTATTTTTTTAGATAACTTTTACATCTGACATATATTCAAGTAATAACTTCAAGAGATCTTTTAATATTAACCCTGCATTCTTTACATCTGCTGACATTGTATTGTTGAAATTCCCATTCTCTTTATTACGAATGTAATTCAGGATTTTCTTGTTGCTACACCTAATGACACTAATCTGTTACTTCTGTAAAGACATAAAAAGCACCTCAACCAAGCCCTAAGACTAAAAAAAGATCGAGTTTAATGAAATTTTCCTGTAGATTTTTGTTTAAGCCATTAATTCAAAAATCATGGGATTAACGACAAAAAATACCAAAATGAATCGAACTGATACAGCGTCATGCCATTGCTTCGTTATTTCAAATATAATCTTACACAACAACGTTTTTGACAAAACATCATCTATAAAAGATTATATTTCCAGCCATGTCTGTTTCTAAAATACTTATTTTAGCACATCGAAAAAAATAATTAAGTAAGAATCATTTTCCAAGCAAGAAAAAAGAAAAACGAAGAGGAATGGGTGTCGGCCATATATATGTATGTTCGTAAAATGTGTTTAGCTTATGACGTCACAATTTATTAACTGAAACGTTTGCACATTAGGTCCGAATTCAGCAGTACATTTAACTAACTTCTACTCAAAAGAAAATGTTAATTTGTATATCAAATTTATTCTTAAACTGTGGAATTAAGTTAAACGGAAAAAGGGGTCAAAATTCATGGCGTAAGCACTTTAATGATGTTTAATAGCTACTTACTTCAAAGCCTTTGTTGTTCCGTATTTCAATATTTATGTTCACAGATTTATAATTTACTACAAGAAGCGAATAATGTCCGGCTGCAATCTTCTTGATTTTTGATACGAGCGGTCCAGTGTAGTACCTTTTTTTACCATAAGCTATTGAAAGGCCCGATAGTCCCAAGCGATAGCCAACATTTTCTTTGTCAGTGGGATGGATGCTGAAGTATGGAGAGAAAGGATTTCCCAAGTCCATTGTTACAGCCATAAAAGTTTTTTTTAGTTGTGCATTGGGAGCGTAGCCCTTCTCTGCTGTCTGTTCCCAACGTACCGCGGCAAAGTAATATTGATCAATTCCTATACTTTGACTAATAGCTGACAGCTATACATTTACAGGTATAAAACAATTATTAGTTAATAGTTGAAAAAGTACACAATGATTAGTTTAGATGTCAAGAAACCTACCTGTACAAAGCCAAAAGGAAACTGTGGGTCAGTGTTATGTTGTGTAGAAATGTGCCACTTTGCTCTCCAATCATTTATCATGGCAGGAAAACTACATTCATATGGCAAAAGATCTAACTTTCTACCTAAAGCATTTGTCTCTCCTTGATAAAAGATGGAACCGTAGATGGTCATATTAAGAAACGGCACAATCATGGCATTCCACATACAACTATAATTATTGAAGATAATGATGTCCACGTTACCAAATTCAGGAATACTAAAAAAACACGCAAGCAAACATTATCTCTAAATGTATATTGATTGATTTTGCGCTTTAATGAAATTTTCCATCATATCAACACAAAAATTTTAAAATAGTATTTATTTTCACAAATATTGGACAAGGTAAGCTACAATTCAAAAATACACAGGGATTTGTCTCCACGCATTTTTAGCAAATGATCATGTCACCAGCTACTTTAAGAACGGAAAGTTTGTGTTTGAAAAGCCATGTTGAAAAGACGGAGAACATTAATTGAACAAGTTGCTGAACTAGAAAACACTGCCATATTATAGGACAGTGCTTTGTTACGTATCGAGAAATTTGCATATGTCCTTCACGGAGACAAAAAGGTGGTATCCGCAGATGAACTGCGCTAAAACTGTTATCGCCAAGCCGTTTGTTCATATCTGAACTTCTAGTCATTGTAGAAGACGTGAATGTCTCAATAAAATATGCTTGATCATGTGACATGCATTTATATCACTTTGATGACTAATTAGCAAATTAAGTTTGATAAACTCGTTTACTGTGTCCAAAAACGACTATCATGGCGGATAATTAGAGCTTTTGGGATAAGTCAATTAAAAAATTTATGATCAATCGATTATAAATGTGATCTCTATTCTGTAGTCTAGTCCGTTAGAACAAATGCAACATACATCTAAGGACATGTGGCATTCATTCCAACGGATTTGAATACAAAATGAAGATCTCAATAAGTCTTAAAAACGTGTCGAATTTTTAGACGTTTTCGTTTCCAATATGCCATGTTAACAGAAAAGAAATTGTACATACACGAAGAAAATTTGGGTTTTTTTTGTTCTCTTCGCTTTTTTAATGAGGATTTAATATTTAGAAATGCACAAAGCATGGCTTGCTTTTATTTTTTCATATTATTTCTTTTAAGTACTTTGATGTCTTGAGAAATGCTTGTCTTAGATTTAGATTTTGCCAAAGTTCGAATTTTTTGAAATTGCTGCAAAGCCTAACTTAGATTCAATATAGCGACAGAAAATGTGAACAAGAAATGTAATGAGAAAAAACGCACCAATGGTACTTTAGGCCGACCTTTATTCTATCTAAATTTTCATTGTTTTCGTTCACTGTATCTTCAGAAAATTAATTTTTGAAAGTTAATGACTTAACAATATTTCAAATACATTGAAAAAACTCGTGAGGTGGACTCGCAAACGGTTTTGAGAAAAAGTACTTTTCTTCTTTTACGATTTTAGCAATCGTTATCATAAAATCTGGAAAGTATTGATTTATTTAGTGTAAATAAAGCTCCAGAAAATGTTAGACACACAATGGTAGCCAAAACTTTTGGAAACATCCAAAATGCCTTCTAATAACAGTTAAGCAACACATAAATTTGCACCACTCCTTACCATTGCGCAAAGTTGTGATGACAAAAATTTCATTCATATAAGTAAAAGTAGAGCTTTGAGTGTGATTACGTATAAACATGCACGAGTGATTTTTTCACATACTGCATAAGGCCAAAACAAATAAAAAAACCCCCCACATAATTCGATATTTTTTTCTCATCGTTTTGTATATCTTGAGTTTCACACGAATGCAGTTGTTCTGACAATGTTCATAAGTACAAAGATTAAGAGACCAGATCAACAAACGTGCGTGGTGAATCAGAGCGCAAACCACACAAATCGTGTGATGTGCGTGGTGAATCAGAGCTAAAGAAATGCATGTTTTAGAAATGGTTGTTTTCTCAGTAAAGCAAAATCTGTATTGGAATTTTTAAATGAACTAACTGACGAGGTCAAAATCTCTATCTTCTTATGAAGCTACTATTTAGAGCAGGATAAAACATATGAATATGTCATTAGACGTACAATATTGGTGCAGAAGGTAAAGCATTCCCAGTCCATCCACATTGTGTGAGGGCATCTGGTGAAGACCATGATTCTACAGCGCTCCCACTAAAACTGGTGCCAATTAAGCCAATTGGGTAGTTCAACGTCTTATACAGCTGCACTCCATAATACCAACATACAGCAGAGAAATAACTCCATAATATCCCATCGGAGGCCCCATTTAAAGTTTCTGGTAACACAAACAATAAATTATTATCTTAAAATGACGTCATTCCAACTTTACAAAGTATATGAAACAATCGTGTTGACAACTCACGTATACTAAACGCTGCTTTGGGATTGCAAAAAGTATTTTAGGTACGAAAATGTTTAAGTACAGCAAAACTTATAGTACAAATTGGACATTAGGCAATAGGTATTTTTACAGTATTTCTTTGAAAATATTTGTTTATCGAGTTCTTCGTGAGTCATCAAAAATTGTTATTAAATATCTAGCATGTAAATAATATTAAATTTCAAAATATTTAAAAGGCATATACCGTGGTCCTATTTGGATCATAAAACATTCTTTTAAAAGCTACTTCCCACAACTAATTTTATTTTATATACAATAACAGCGTTGAAAATCATCGTTGAAATTGAGCAGCCAGTTCAGAGTACCAACCTGACTCTTCCATTCACTTCAATTATCTCTTCATAAATTTCAATTGTCTATTTCACAAATGCATAATGAATACCTGGTGAAGGAACGGACCAAGGCAAGACAATGCTATTTAACTCCCTCCGAGGAGTCATAGAGCAATCAAGGCCAGAAGTAAATACACGTATGTTGGGATAGTTTATCGATTCATTGATTGCTTTATCTCCATGTTCCGACTAAATAAAGAAAAAAATTATAAAATCTAGATAAAAACCTGTAATGAGCTGGTATTTTGACAATGCTTTAGAAAACGTGGGTGAAGAAAATATTATCGAGAATTTTATAAAAATTATTAAAAATCTCAAACCAACCATTCAATTCTTTGAGATGATAAAATGTAATTTTTACGAGTGGTATATAAAATATTAAGCCAACAAAAATGATAACGCTTGAAAAACAAGACAGAAAAAACTTTCGTAATTTTACAGCCTTAATTATTTAATTCAAAATCAAAACTTTTCATACTCGTAAACAAAAGGAAAACGTATCTGATGATACTTTACAAAAACCCTGAAAATTTATAATGCTTTGTAGATATATAACTAACATGGGTAGCAGCTCCCGTGACATCTGGGAATATATTTGCATCACAACTATTTTTCTTAGCCCAAACCCAAAAATCCAACAAGCCAACCCTGTCCTCAAACCCAACCACTGTCACCAATGTTTTATATGAGTCACTACTCTGTTCTCCAATTCCTATTCTAAGAAACCTACCCTATCCATTATAAATTTTCTCTGCATTCTTATAAAAATATATCTCGAAACAATCAATCCAACGTTGTCATTGTTGCCTTTTTTACTCTACAATGTGTTTTAATCAAACGCATTACAAGTTTGTGATTTTCCCAACAAATAACACTACTGGCCTGCACATCGCTTGTAATTCAATAAACTGAAGTAAAAGCAAAAGTCTAAACTGCAGTCTCCACTAATATTGCTAGTTTCAGGTTAGATGACGTCAACTAGACATTGAAATGAAAAACTCACATCGTCCAGTGTATACTGCATATTGCTCTGACCACTGCAAAGCCAAATATCTCCAAACAAAACATCATCCAATGTTATATTTTTTAGACTTTTTCACATGTGAATACGCAGTAATACGATATGGACCTCCAGCCATCATTGGTTGTAACACAACTTGCCATACTCCAACTTCTTTGTTTCCTATGTAAAGATTACCATAGTAACAGTCATAGTGTATAGTGCACGTTACCAGTTAAGCACAATGTACGAATACAAAACATTTTCTAAAAAGCATATAGTTCCAGGAGTATGTCAAAAAATTTTAAAAAATGTGAATCGATGAATCAGTTTGGTTAATTAAGTCCTCTCAACTTTCTCAATTTTAAAAAAAAGTGATGCCTCATTTAAATTTTGTTTGATTACCAATAAATAAATGCAATTAAGGTTATTAACGAATACTTTAAATGCTTTGAAGAATTGGATTCTTAATATTGTTATAATTCTTTGTCTTCTGCGAAGTTCATCAGTATCATAACGAGACTTCGTCGTTTCTTGACGCGATACGTTCACATATTATTACTGATTGGTGGTAAAAACAGTTTTAGGTAGAGCATGATCCATCACATATTCACTGGAAAATGTAGAATTATAAAAGCATATAAGCCAGATGCTCCGATATAAATAGATATTCATCAGATGAAGGCTCGAGGCACCGAGCCGAAGGCTTAATAAAATAATGTCACAACAATCCGGAGAAATTTTCATTTTTATATATTAAATGCTTCGATTACCAATTTTCAAGCTTAATAGCATAAATTGCAGCACACTGTTGTGTTTGTTCATATTTCATTTCAAACAATATATCAACGGGTAATATACGTCGTATAAAATGAAGATTTGTTAAAAAGCGAATGGTTTCCATCGATAGATAAGTCTCTGTTAGTTATAAATTTTCGATCAATGACATTAATTTTTGGTGTATTTTAAACTTAAAATTGTCGTTTTATGTAATTTCACCTAATTCCTACATTTGCTACATAGCTGTAAACCTTATAGAAAGAAATAACAATAAAAACCTTCTTGTCTTGCAGCGACGTGTGTATAATACGATTTCTTACTAAGCCTCAGCACCACTCTTTCACCAATTTCACCATAACCCCACACGATAGCCCGTTTTGGGGCTTTTTGCAACACCATATGATCACCATAGATTGTCGAAAAACGGAATTTAACGTCGGCATAAGTTATAGAAACAGCAGCAAATACAGAAATAGTTGCGTAAAAGCAACTTACAAACTTGACCATTTTACTCTTTGTCAAAGAAGCAGTTAGATTGACTAACTGTAGAATTGAAATTTAGTTCTCTATGTTATAATGCTATGGTTCAAGTGTTTTGTAGCTACGTAAACGAATATTATTAAAATTTTATAGTTTCCTAAGAGATAAGTGGTCGAGGTATTTTTATTGCTTTTATCGTTGCGTTCTCGCCAATAATTTAGAAGCTAAAACGTGTATCTAACTTATAACAATACATAGAGAATATCTAAGATATACAAAAGAAGTATTTCTCACACAAAAAAGAAAAATATTGAAACAGCTTCATGTGTGTTGCGTGCACCGCCAATTTTGTAATGGAATGCAAAAAATGCCGTCGTTTCTTGTTCATCTTGGGAAAAACATTAAACTTTGTGTATCTTATATTAAACCAACTTAAACTGTGAAAAATGAAGAAAATATAAAACAAGTGAGTAATGAGGAGAGCAACAAATATATCGTATCACTACAATCACATATGATGTGCATCTCTTTAACACCACTTTGATTTAACCACATTTAGGGCAACTATCCATGCATGCGAGTTTGGCCTCAAGCCTGAATAAATTAGCGCATTCCCGACTGGCCAAAAATATCATTCAATACCATCGTAAAACTTTCATTATAATATCAACACTCTCACTGCGATGTGCAAGGAATATTTTGGAAATATTTTCATAATCTATATACAGTTTAAGGAGTTGCTATTTGGCGAAGAAGACGTAAACTTAAATGCTCAAGGACATTACCATGATAACGCAAATGAATTAGCCATGTGTATTTCTTTGTTTCATTTATTCGTTTGTTCATTACTTCTAACGCATTCAATAATCATCATATCCTAGAGCTAGTTGAAATTTATATCACAACAAATATATTTATAAACCCATTGTTAAACAGGCAGCGAAGAGAAACCATTTACTGATATATGAGAACAGCTACCAGCCATGTTTTTGGTTAAAAATTTAATAATAATCATATTTTTATAGGATTAATAGAACTTGGAACATTTCAACCATGATCATGTTCTTCAGTGATCCAATTTCCTTTGTAAACCTCTCATGACGCATATACGTAACACACATCGGCTTTGTTTGAAGGGTAGCTAAACTTTTTTCGGGAGTTAGCGCGACAGTCCGCCGCCAACTTTAAAGAAATGACTGTTTTGGTAATTTCCAAATACAATGACTTGAAAATACACTGTTACCACACAATACTAAATTAACACACAAAACGTGATTATTTTCTTCTTGTCAAAACAAATTTGTTAGCTGTGCTGTTTTATGAAAATTCCTGTTTCTTTGTGTATAACATTTAATAAATCTAGTGCTTCGTTTGGGGTTATCTCCAACACTCAGAAGTAAAACCTAGGGCGAAAGAATTTATTTTTGCTATAAAAACTTTTGTGGCCATTTTATCGGAAAGGAGTGTGTTGTATAATTTTCATCAATATGTTTTTTATATAGTACATCATAAAATTTACACAAAATAGAAACGTTGTGACATGATAAAATTTGGAATTTTTCGACAAACTGAAATTAATGATATGAAACTAATGGCAAAAAGATTCCAGGGGATAATACTTTCTCATGTTTCTTGAAACCCAAGCCTGCGGTATATAAATCTCAATAATATCATTATCAACAGTCTTCAATTTAAAGCTGCGGTCTTCGACTAGTTTTTATATCAGAGCGTGCAAAAAAAGTTTAATGGAGATTGCTTTTGAACGCGCGTACGAATGATCAAAAGTGTGCGCTCTGCGCGCAGTGGCAAAGCGACCGTAATGGAAATTGGCCTTTAGCTTTTATTTAGTTTTTCGTTGTTGATGTTGACAGTCAAAACTCTACTAACATGGACGATCTACATCTGCAAACACGAATTGATAATTTATCCAACATCATTTACTTCAAGGAAGGGTTATTCAGTGGATAACAAGAATGTGGACAAGTTACAGAATTAAGTATCCAAAGTCAAGAATCGATGTCGAATGCCGCGTTGGACGGTGTTGACATTTCTGAAAGAAGGCAAAATAACTAGTGAAGTGGGTTAGAAATGTCAGTGGCATGTTGAAACAAGGCTTTAGAACAAAAAAGCAAAATAACTAGTGAAGTGGGTTAGAAATAAAAATAACTAGTGAAGTGGGTTAGAAAGCAAAATAACTAGTGAAGTGGGTTAGAAATGTCAGTGGCATGTTGAAACAAGGCTTTAGAACAAAAATCTAGAGAATGAACGATGGGACAGTGTCCACACTACTTGGGAGAAATTCTAACCAGACAAAATAAAAACCCCAATACAGAGAACTTACATGGTCAGAGTAAAGCCTACCAAATACTACACAATACAAAACTCGTATGTATTTCGTTCAGTCGATCGTTTCCATGCATAGACTTAACACACTCCTTTCCTTAGTCGTAATGATAATTTTGAGCAGTTGTTTAGGACCGCCAGTGTAACTGGATGGTAAATAACTTTATTCGCCAACTTTAATTAAGTACGTTTGACGATTGGTAACACACGAATGAGTTGAATTTACTGTCTACGTTATCAACCAGCGACTAAAATCATCGGAATGACTAATCCTATACCTCAACTTGCATCATCCTAATCCGCTAATTCAATCTTAATTCTATACCTCAATCTTCAACTTGCCAGCTCAAGCTTCTCCCCGTCTCATACAGTCGGTTCAATGTGCCATGAAACTCGGTGTCCCCTTTTTGCATGAGTTCTTTGAAGCGCTGGTAGAGTCTAAGAGCCGTACATGCGTCTTCAGTACTATCATGCGAGCTCGACTGAATAGTTATACCTAGAAAGATAATGGAGTTTTAAAAAGATACAAACGCATAAATAGCAGACAAAAATCTTCGAAAGTTCGTTTTGCAAACCTTATGTATTAGAATTTAACACCAACACAAATTAATCAGAACGTAAGAGTGCATGAAGCATGCTTTTGACCCTTACCTAAAAAGTACCAAGCTAGGAAACGTAAAGATATAAATCTCTGTTGCGGTAGATGAAACAGTTGCACAGTGTCCACAATTTGTACCTTGGGAACCTACGAAAGAACTCGCATGCTTGATGCTTTTGTCATCACAAGCAGCAGGACGATGATTAGCAACATAAATGATTTGCCGCCATGTTGAATGATTTTAACAAAGGATTTTCCTTATTTACAATGCAAATCTCATCCAACATGGCAAAAATTCCATTGCCCTCTCGCTCCCATGAGAATGGTTGCACAGCACCTAAACTATAGCATTTGACAGTTAAATCCTAACATACCATAGCGTCTAATATATTTTTACATACCATGTCATACCATAACATTCACCATTAAAATCAATAACATACCTTAACGCGCAACATACCACAGCATACTCTACCTTACTACCATATTTAACATTAAAATCCATCATATACCCTAACATTTAACATACTATAACATACTCTATCATAGAAAAACATTTAACAGTTAAATCCTAAGAAACTCTTACATTTAACATACTATAACATACTCTATCATAGAAAAACATTTAACAGTTAAATCCTAAGAAACCCTTACATTTAACATACTATAACATACTCTACCATAGAAAAACATTTAACAGTTAAATCCTAAGAAACCCTTACATTTAACATACTATAACATACTCTACCATAAAAAAACATTTAACAGTTAAATCCTAAGAAACTCTTACATTTAACATACTATAACATACTCTATCATAGAAAAACATTTAACAGTTAAATCCTAAGAAACCCCGACGTTTAACATGCTGTAACATACTCTATTTTACTACAACATTTAGCATCAAATTCATAACATACCTTTATGTTTAACACGCGAAAGTCCTTCTGCAGTCCATGCCCTACAAACAACACTTTCTGCTCCAGTAAATATTTGAGTTTCACATATGTTGACTTGAGGGTGGTGAGATGTTTCGATGATCGTGTAGCGTCCAAATCTCCAGGATTAATACCAGAAAATTCTGTAAGGTAATCGACGACCTAAACGAAAACAATCAAAATTAAATCAACCGCCATCAGGTCTTCTATAAAGAAAGCGGATTGGTTAAATCAACCGCCATCAGGTCTTCTATAAAGAAAGCGGATTGGTTAAATTAACCGCCATCAAGTCTTCTATAAAGAAAGCGGATTGGTTAAATTAACCGCCATCAAGTCTTCTATAAAGAAAGCGGATTGGTTAAATTAACCGCCATCAAGTCTTCTATAAAGAAAGCGGATTGGTTAAATTAACCGCCATCAAGTCTTCTATAAAGAAAGCGGATTGGTTAAATCAACCGCCATCAAGTCTTCTATAAAGAAAGCGGATTGGTTAAATTAACCGCCATCAAGTCTTCTATAAAGAAAGCGGATTGGTTAAATCAACCGCCATCAAGTCTTCTATAAAGAAAGCGGATTGGTTAAATCAACCGCCATCAAGTCTTCTATAAAGAAAGCGAATTGGTTAAATCAACCGCCATCAAGTCTTCTATAAAGAAAGCGGATTGGTTAACATCAGGAGTAAGGTTGAAAGACAAACATTGTATTCTCGACACGGATATCCTATAATGACTATTCTGTACAATTTACAAATCTGGCTTATATGGCTGCTTTTGTTAAAAAAACGTCAGCAAATACTTCTGTAGCGTTAAGGCATTCTGAGATATGAAAATAATGGCGTTCTCTTGACATTAAAATACAAGAAAACAACCCTCTCTCTACCAAAAAAGATAATATTTCCTATCATTGAGATACTACCGACATTAAGAAAACAACATCCCTTCCATAAGAAGTTAATATTTCCTATCATCAAGATACTACTAAAATTGCAGTAATATCCCCTATCTCCCTGAAGAAAAGAATACAACCCAATACAGAGGCGACCGCCGCCAAGAAAGCATAAAGATTTTCAAACAAATACTCACAAAATAACTGCCAAAGTAGACAACGAAAAAAAAACATCTTAACTGAAATTTCGCGCTAAACGCGATGCACTCGTTGGACCGAGTCCCCTTGGCCGAGAAACTTTAATTATATATCATGCTTGACGTTACCTGTTCAGAGGTTGATATATAGTCATCAATGAATGGTACCCCAATCAATGGTCCATCACTGAAAAAGTGAAATTCGACACATCAACTTTTTTGCACACATTTTTTTAAATAGAACAGTCTAAAATCTCGCATCTGTATGACCTCACACGCAACTAACGTCACCGCAGACTCGCTTGTATGAAAATCATTCGACCAAAAAATCCCATAAGTATATTGAATAATTCGAACCAGATATTATCGTTACATGTTTCTTTATGTAATTCGTCTGAGAAAGACTGTTGGTGTTGATGTTGACTGACGTTTCGACAATATTAGCGGTAGTCACGTTCAGAATCAAGCGTAAAATGTTTTTGAAATGTCATCCAACATCAACACAAGCAGTCCTTCTCAGGACTACGCTGACCTGGACGATCTGCATCTACAAGCATGTAAACACGAATGAATTTATAGATACTCGCCATAACTATATATGTTATACGTAGTCTGCAATGCGGGCTAGCCAAGACTATAACATATTCAGCGACAAACAAAATAAATTTGAATGAAACTTTACCCTTCAATTTTTGTTATGTTTAATACAGATGTTGGAAATGTCAGCATATTCCCATGCCTGAAACCTACCCTCTCACACACGTCACACGTGCAACGCTCATGTGACTTGGCTTCACCGTCGAACGTGTCCCATCACTTCGAATCTCGGATTCTTCCTATAATGAACGGAAATCAACTGTTTTCAAACCACGTGAAACATATGAATTTCATTTGCGATATCAAAACTAGATTTAATGTTTAACACATCGGTGAAAAAATTTTACAATTCGGTAAAATCGTCTTCCTGTTATTGCGGCTAAAATTTGCTTTTCAATGAGCCTTGCTCGTCGCGGCGTGAAGCCTGGGTCGAGCCAAAATTCGGACTTTTCGAACGACGGACAAGGTCCATCAAAAAGAGCATTTTTGCCAATTTTAAAGAGCCATAAAAATGGAACGATTTGACAAACTTAAAAACTTTTTTCGCTGATACGTTGGAGATCACACCAAAATTCAATATCGCAATAAAAATGTTTTGCCTGGATGGGGCACTTAAAGGTCAATAGTTATTTGAAGGTCGTACTAACCTAGAAGGTCTTGCTAACCTTGAAGGTCTTGCTAACCTTGAATTAAACCTTACTATCCTTGAAGGTCTTGCTAACCTTGAAGGTCTTACTAACCTTGAAGGTCTTGCTAGCCTTGAAGGTCTTACTAACCTTGAACTAAATCTTACTAACCTTGAAGATCTTGCTAACCTTGAAGGTCTTACTAACCTTTAATTAAACCTTACTAACCTTGAAGGTCTTGCTAACCTTGAATTAAACCTTACTATCCTTGAAGGTCTTGCTAGCCTTGAAGGTCTTACTAACCTTGAACTAAATCTTACTAACCTTGAAGATCTTGCTAACTTTGAAGGTCTTACTAACCTTTAATTAAACCTTACTAACCTTGAAGGTCTTGCTAACCTTGAAGGTCTTACTAACCTTGAGTTAAACCTTACGAACCTTGAAGGTCTTGCTAACCTTGAAGGTCTTACTAACCTTGAAGGTCTCACTAACCTTTAATTAAACCTTACTAACCTTGAAGGTCTTACTAACCTTTAATTAAACCTTACTAGCCTTGAAGGTCTTGCTAACCTTGAAGGTCTTACTAACCTTTAATTAAACCTTACTAACCTTGAAGGTCTTGCTAACCTTGAAGGTCTTAAACTAACCTTGAAGGTCTTACACTAACCTTGAAGGTCTTACACTAACCTTGATAATCGTTTAAACATTGAAAGCCATACTAAATGATTTCTATACCTGATTTAAAGTGACAAATTCGCAATCAATGCCAACGAGAAAACCTTCCTTTTTTGCTTCGTCCAAACTTAGAGGCGTGAAGTTCTTCTGACCATGAATGTCGTGCAACAGGGACAAAGAACGATCACCCAAAATAACATGGTCATCAATAGTTCGACTTCCTAAAATAGCAGGCCACGTTGAGACATGCGCAGACACGTTGTATTTGACAGATGCATTTTGTTAAATGCATAGAAATATAATTTTTTCCGATTCAAGAAAACACAGTGATACGCTGTTAGTTACCAAATAACAATTATGGAGCCCGTCATGAACAATTTTTGGGCAAAAAGCAAAGAAAAAGAAACTTGCCAACCTTCATTTAGGAATAAAAGATGTTTACTGTGTTTGCACAGGCTTATGCAAACCGAGATCTTTGGGAGAACTCGAGAGCAGATCAGTGCAAGCCCGAGACCGAAGGTCGAGGGTTGCACATGCTCGAGAGTTCTCACAAACGTCTCCGAGGTTCGCATAAGCCCGTGCAAACACGAAAAACATCTTTTATTTCTTTTATAAAATAACAATAATGCGAAAAAGACAGACATTTTAATTTTTCCTCTAAAATATTTTCATGATCGATTTGCAAATTCTCTTTGGCTGATTGATTGTTTTCATTTTGAGGGCCACAAGTTTTTCACACTTGTTGTGTCACGTGTTACCCTCTTTTTAATAAAGTTTAATCAATCAATCAATCAATTAATTTGATTGGTTGAGCTCGGATGTGTTTCGCACAGGCTAATGCAAACACAGCTCTAGACCAATCAGCGCACGCGTTTTATTGTGTTTATTTTATAATCAGGAATAAAAAAATGTTTATTGTACTCATAGTTGAAGGTTTGCACCTGCTGGAGAGTTCTCACAAGAAAAACATCTTTTATTTCTTTTATAAAATAACAACAATGCGAAAGTGATACATTTCAAACAAACGTTATAATTTTTCCGTTAACTTGTATTCGTGATTGATTTTACAAATCCTCATTGTTTGATTTGATTTAGCTCAAATCGGTTTGCACAGTCAAATGCAAACTCAGTTATGGACCGATCAACACATGCGTCCTATTGCTGTTATTTTATAAGGTGAAATACAATCAACCTAAAATTCAAATCACTAGAAATTACGATTTCCGTGCACAAAAAGCATTAAGAAATCCAAATGGGTTGAAAACTACAACAACAATAACAAAAGTGAAGTAAGTTTCAAAAGTGAAGTAAGTTTCAAAAGTGAAGTAAGTTTCAAAAGTGAAGTAAGTTTCAAAAGTGTAAGTTTCAAAGTGAAGTAAGTTTCAAAAGTGAAGTAAGTTTCAAAAGTGAAGTAAGTTTCAAAAGTGAAGTAAGTTTCAAAAGTGAAGTAAGTTTCAAAAGTGAAGTAAGTTTCAAAAGTGAAGTAAGTTTCAAAAGTGAAGTAAGTTTCACGTACCAGTTAAATCATAGTCAGTTTTCATATTTCGACGAACAAACTGCAAGACACAAGGCATTTTCCATGAAAGATCGAATTCCACTGCCTCATCCTAAGAGAAAAATATTAAGTCATATTTGCATCTTGTTGTAAGAAATTTCTAGGAAAACAATTTTTGCGCTCACATGAAGGGTGTGTGTTACCTTGCAAATATTACTGACGGCAAAATCGTTAAAAAGATACCAACCGCCCTCCTCTTCTTGCTAAAATACAAAAACGTAAGTTTCAATCAAATCAAAACATTTCTCATAATATAATTTCCAAGTGTACATTGAATAAAATACTACAGCTATTTTAATTTTGTTATTGTTGCTCGCATTTTGTTGTTGTTCCAGTTGTTTTTATGTTGCTGTTTGTTATGATTGTCGCTGCTGTTTGTGATTTTGTTATTGTTGATGTTGTGGTTCTTGCTGTTGCCTTTCTTGTAGTTCTTGTAGCTATTGTTGTTAATCTCGTGGTAGTAGTAGTTTAAAATGTTTTAGCTGTTGCTAATGTTGTTTTGATGTTGCTGTTGTTGTTGTTGCTGATGTTGTTTTTTGTTTTTGTTGTTGTTATTGTGGTTCTTGTTGTTATGGTTTTTGTGGCTACTATTGTTGCTGTTATTGTCGTTGCATACCGAATCTGTTTTATGATATGATTTTTCAACATTGATCATGGCGACAAGATTGCCAGGTGAATTGTAGTCTTTAACATGAGCAACAGTCGATTTTAGGTCATAAACAGTACAGTCATCTTCGAGATCCACATCGTCCAACTCCTTCAAAAAAAGTTGTGTTTAGAAACGTACAGAAGTTACTTCATATCGAGCTCTTTTCAAATGAACTCAGCTCCAACGAATAGTATGTTAAAGCATTGAACAAAAACAGATCAATAAGCCGAAGACACACACATATGCACATGGCATAATGGGAAACATGATTATCTCCACAAGCCTATTCAATGTCAAAATATATAAATAAAATACAAATTTTAAACAATAATTATGGAATAAAATTGTTGAACAATCAGCAAGAAAATTCTTACCGTAACGTTGGAGCGGATGCGCACAAAATTTTCATAAAAAAATCGTCAAATTACCGCTTCATAACAAGATAATGTTCCATCCTCGGCGAGCTTAAGCATTAGGCAAAATGGCACCCACGTAAGAACGCAGTCTTCTTTTGATGCCAAAATGGTTGATCTGTGAAACAAAAAACAGTAAAATTATTTGACGAAAAAAACTTGTATGTTACACAAGGCAAAAGTTCTAAGTACAGTAGAAACATGTTGCTTGATTTCTTTGCAGTAAAAATGTCATACAAAACTGCTATATCTGCTCAAAAGATGCGAACCCGCAAAATGCATTTAGTTTCTTTGACTAGTACACTTACAACTGATCTACACAAGCGTTCACGATAGCTCACACTTACAACTGATCTACACAAGCGTTCACGATAGCTCAACATTTCATGATATTTTAGAAGATTCTATAGCCACGGTGTTGTTTAAAAGCATGTTGAAATCGATTGCAAACTTCAAACGTCGACAGCAATATTGCTCAAGACAAACAAAATCTTTCCAATCTATACAGACAATCGATGATACAACGTTACTCACTCTGGTTCAGAAGGCGCAAACTCGCCATGTTTTGGATGCCAAAATCCACAATCCGTCCTAGAGCAACTTTCCCCGAAACGACACGGAATAGTTGATCGATTGCTCTGCCCGAGAGCACCCTTCTGACTCACGTTCTAAAAAATACGTGCAAAATAATTCACATCAAAAAACAACCCTCTTTTTTTTATAAATGTCTACACTGCTACATAGTATCGAAGCGAGCCCAAAAGTTTGGTTTTGCTTTGTAAATGTCAGATCAATGTAAGTCTTCAGAAATCAATTGTTTTTTACAGTGAATGCATGAACACAAAAATATTTACATATGATCAAAGCGTCTGCTATTGCGTATTTTCAACAAATAAATTAAAGTGCAACTTGATACTTAAGTACATAATTTGACACCTACAGTAACACATTTTAATACATATGTACACAACTTGATACGTAAGTACATAACTTGACACCTACAGTAACACATTTTAATACATATGTACACAACTTGATACTTAAGTACATAATTTGAAGCCTAAAGTAACACATTTTAATACATATGTACACAACTTAATACGTAAGTACATAATTTGAAGCCTAAAGTAACACATTTTAATACATATGTACACAACTTGATACGTAAGTACATAATTTGAAGCCTAAAGTAACACATTTTAATATATATGTACACAACTTGATACGTAAGTACATAATTTGACACCTACAGTAACATATTTTGATACATATGTACACAACTTGATACGTAAGTACATAATTTGACACCTACAGTAACACATTTTGATACAAATGTACACAAATTGATACGTAAGTACATAATTTGACACCTACAGAAACACATTTTGATACATATGTACACAACTTGATACGTAAGTACATAATTTGAAACCTAAAGTAACACATTTTGATATATATGTATACAACTTGATACCTGCAGGTACACAACTATACCTTTTCGCTTTGTACATCTGTATGACTACGGTTCCAAAATTTCTTGTGCTTCTCCATATCGACTTGGCAGTTAATCATTAACACGTCGGGTAGCCGACGTAGCTTCTTGCTATGTATCTGGAGATGTTACATAGAAGGGGTGCATCAGGGATATATAAGGATACATGGGAGAAACAGCGTGTACGTAATGGTAGATTGTCGTTGGAGTTCGGAATACAAGTGAGCGTTTAATTACGAAATTGCAAACACATGAGGAAAATCAACATGGAACTCCATAAATTCATGCTTTATAACACGCCATCTTGATAACAATTTTGACACAAAATACACATCCTTAGACATGAACACAAACATGAAATTTTCAGTAATGATAAGTCATTTACCGATACATACGATCAGGTTCTACGACCGGTTCAAAATACAATAAATACAAAACGCTATAGAAATGACAAATCTAAAGACCGAATGGCTTATGTTCATTGTTATCGTCTGATTCATGCAATGGGGAAAATCCAGATTAGGAAGTGACTAATTATAAAATGTAAATAATTTACCGTCAGTTGATATTTCTCGCAACTTTCACACCAAGCAGGACTAGATTGAATACCCAGGAGACTTGACTTTAGAACATTGACAAAACTAACATCACCTAAACATAATGTATCCATTTTACAGTGTGAACAGAAATCTCAAAGTAAATCCAAGATATCTTATCGGCGATTACGATAATCTAAGAGGTGATTAAGCAGTCCGCACATTGACCCCAACGGGATGTAAACTGAAACTAAAAATATTGTGTGGACCATGATTAAGACTAACTCTTGCTGGTTTAGGCTTGCTTCAATTCATTCAAATTATCACAGTGTGAAAACAATCAACTGCCCACATGACTGAAACTTATTCATTATCGATTGATTTCATTGATGATTAATGAGACGAACCACCATCGTTCGTAAAGAAAACAAAACCGCCGACTAAGATTTTACGGGATTTTATGTCGGCAAGCTGTCGCTTCATAGATTGGATTAATTCCCATCTAACATACGATTATCTCTGTTATCAGGATACAAAAGAGCTGTTGACAGAGTGACGTCATCCCTAGCCGTTTGCCTTCCACACTGACTGCATTGACTTGTCCTTTGCACTTGACATCCAAACAAAGATTCTATTACAGATATCCTAGGACCATAAAAAGAATAATGATTAAAGAGGCTAAACGTCTATTTTCGTTGGAAAAAAATCGCACGCAAATAGAAAGTACAGAGCAATTAACATGCAAGGATATTTAACTGTAAATGAAAGTAATGACACTAATTTATTACACTAGTTAATTATGTTAATTATAATGAATAATTAATATAAATTACGCTGATTACTTTTCGGTTTCCCCCTTTTCTTTGCTTTCTTCGAGTTCCTCCTAAGGAAAAATTGTTTAAAATTATCTAAATTATGTGAAATTATTTTCACAATTCTTCCGATAGTGATAACTCTTGATTAAGAAAATGGATCAAAATTTCTTCGCTGAAATAAAGAAAAGAGAGCAATGATCCTTGTGCTTCCAAACTAGTTGGATTCAATGATTTAGAACCCAGTCCTCTAGATGTCTAACTACCGTATCAAGGTGAGTCAAGGACGCCATCTTGAAAGGTGGCAAGAGCAAAACTCAAAGTGAAAAGAAAGCTAAAAAAGTTTAAAAAACCCATCTTATCAAATGTTTCAAGAATTAAATCTAGACTGTCAACTTTGTGACTCTATATTTATCAGGAAAAGCAGATATTACTCGTAAATACCGTCAGTTTTGCCACCTTTCAAGATGGCGGCTAGCTTTACTCATTACTATGAAATATTGGCGGAGTCAGATATCTAGTAGATTGGGTTCTAGGTCGTTGAGTTGGGTTACTTATTAAACAATAATTTGCGGGCTCAGGCTCGAAATGTGTTCGGTCAAGATGGCTCGGACAAAGTCGGTTTTTGATCGGTCACTAATGCACCATTAACGCGAAAATCTACATTTTTTTGAAACTACTGATTCTGACGTTCAAAGCGCTTATGACATCACCACACATCGTCTTATTTTAGTTTTTGGGGGAATCCTCATATGACAGAATTGACAAACACACAAATAAAAATCAAAGTGTTGATGGATGAGCAAGACAATCGAGTCAGAACACTTTATGAAAACAGAATTGAACCTTCCTTCCAAGCTTACCCAGAGCAAAGACAGTTTTTCTGTACAAAAATGGACGTTCAACATTCCAAAAGAACATTGAAAAGAAAACCGACTTATAACTACCGTGGAAGACCTGGAAACGTGACGAAATATGACCTTTCAAAATGACCCGGAAGGTGAAAATACGCATTTTCGAACGCTAATTGTCCGACCGTTGGCCGCAGCCGTCATTTGAGTCCAGAGAGACTGTAGAACAAAGTAACTACAGGCACAAAAAAATTATAGCATTCAAGTTGACTCATTCAACCAAACGACATTAACAAACATTACATACCCGAAGAAGTTGTTGCAAGACGAATCTTTGCCAACTTTGAATAAGATGAGAGTAGTTCACTTTTACTTGGTATTCGTCAGTATCGGGTAAAAGCAAACCCAATGCGGACGCTTCACGTAGCGTTCGGAAGGCTCAAGAAGTTACTTGCCTAAAACAAGCCAAATTTATGATTTGCAATAAGTCATTCACTATTTTAGAGCTTACGAGAGAAAAAAATCGCTTGAGTGATAAAATGAAATAAAACCATTGGACTAGGCATCCTTAACTCCGCTAGACCGGTCACAAGACCAGGTTTTGTAGCATAAGGCTCTTCGCTTTTGAAAAGACTTGTCTCATTTGCAAGGAGGAGGAGTGAAAGGATTTTACTTATTACTTGATGACTGCTTTGGTTTTAGAAAAACAAGATCAAGATGCTTCGCGAATTACTACTCGTATTAGGATTGGTGAACAAAATATCTCATATGGATTTTTGTAAGAGTGATTGAATGGCTAATTTTTGCTAAGATATGAATCCAACACTTCAAGTATTGCCGATCCTTCCACGCACGGCCGAAGTATAATATCACAACAGTAAGCTTAAACATGGCACCTAACCTCACAACACGCCAGTCTATAGGTAAAATTTGGCTTCGTGCAAGTACAGGAGTTGTCACCTACTAGCATTCCAGTTACATATTTAGTTCAATGGGTAAAACCTACTTCCGGTTATTAAACGCTTCAAAAGGAGGCTAAACTTACCTGGCACACCTCTCCCGATGACTGATCCAGCATATCAAAGAGAAATCCCAACTCACAAGCCAAACAAAACTCTTTTTTACAAACATGGTTTTGTAGGAAAACTTTCAGTGGTTCCAGAAAGTAGAAGATCTAAAAACAAACGTTTTCCTGTTCATAGCAGACATTTTTGTGTAGCTGGCAAATAAAGCGACCCTATCTGAGGTCTACTTATTAAAGCGAAATGGTCTAAAACACGGAACAACATAAGCTTTCGTGCGATAGTTATGAGTTCGTCCTAAAGCCTCAAGGATTAAAACAAAGAACAACATAAGCAGTTATGCAATAGTTATGAAGTCTACAAAAGGCCTAAAATGCAGAACAACGTAAGCTTTCATGCAATAGTTATAAAGTCATCCTAAAGACTGTTGTGTCAAAGCTGAGTCTTCCAGAACACAACAAATGGTGAAGCTTCACTTTACAATAACGTCAAGTAATGTAATGTAATACACTTCATCGTACATACGTCATTATGATGAGTACGAAAAAGCGCATAAAAAATGGCACTGGATGTATAATTTAGTTTTGAGATGAGCCCCTGCCATTGAACTAAACATAACTGGAACGCTACTTCCCGCCAAAATTGAAGCCAACAATTGAACTAGTCGCAATCTTTTAACGCACGACCCAAAAGTTCAATTACGACAATAAGGTAAAATTTGTGACTTCATGCAAGAAAAGACATGTTTATCTTAAGGTAGCCTTCCAGTTATATATTTTGATCAACGGCACACACATATTTATGTGCATGGTATGCACATGGTACAATGGTATACATATGTGTACTTCAACAAACCTGTAACATGGCGTTACAATAAGCGTTTGGAATATGAATCTCCAGACCAGCGAACGACGTTTTGTTGTAATGTTGAAAATTAAAATCATCGATACCTACAGAGAAAATTAAAACATTCCATTAACAAGAAATTGCTAGTGGCATAGCTAGCACCGATGATTGAGAGAATATACGCATGTTATAATCGATAGAAAACAATTGATTTCAGAAGAACTTAATGGGGCGAAAAATCAATATGTGAAAATTCCCCCCCCCCCTCCAATCACTGAGCTGACTACGCCACTGCAAAAGTCTCAAAAACAAATTCATGTCATTTGTACCTAGCTTGGAGTATCGCATTTCCACACGACGGTAAATTTTTGGCACCAAAGTAGAGAAAGGATTTTGTTCTAAAAAATAAATTATCAATAACTAAAAGTGCAAGTACAAAATAAATTGTCATTAACATCTCTGGAGTACACGATTTTTACAAATGAAAGAAACCGGAGAAAGAGTTTTGCTAGATCCGGCAGAATCGAGCTTTCGACACGTTGGATTTTCATTATTTTTACCTCTGTTCATAGGCGACTCGGGTACTTCGCGTTTTGACTTTGAACTCGCCCGCCATTTGTAGGGAACCTTCAGTCACACATAAGAAAAAAAGAACTGAAAGGCTGTTTGACAACGAGGAAAAGTAAAACAAAAATGCACGGCTTGGACAGCACCACTTTGATAGTCAGAAGCAAAAACGGCTTCGTTGCCAACATGCTTTTCTTGGAAAGTTCACGGCCTACCTGATTACGAAGACGGTTTCCAGGATTGGGAGCTTGCCCAATAAAGCCCTTCACAACCATTGTCCGCAATATTTCAGGATCTATTGGGGGAGTTCGCCTGAAAACATGAAAAATCTACTTAAGAATAATTATATGAAATGTGTACGTACATAAAACACGTGACTATATGTACGAAACACGTGACTATTTGTAGGAAGCACTTGACTGCGTACTTGAATAGGTGAATACGTATATAAAAAACGTAAGAATGTGGATAAAACACGAGACTACGTACATGAAACACGTGACATCACAAATGAAACACGTGACTACGTACATTAAAACACGTGAATTTAAATGTTTGTCGACGTTACAAATGCAACGAAGAAAAAGTTTGCATTGTGCATTTGTTATGATCGTCATCTCAAACTTAAAACGTTCTCATTTTTACGAGGTTTTACCCATTTTGTTTCTTCGTATTTACACTAAGAACATCCTCGCCAATCCTCACCTGTCCCTTCGTTTTAGTAAATTCTTTGGCCAATCAGATAACAAAGGTTCACTGCAAGGATAACAAAGGTTCACTGCAAGGATAACAAAGGTTCACTGCAAGGATAAAAAGCTTCACTGCAAGGATAACAGCATGAATTTGGGGAGTTAAGAAAATTTAGCAGTGCACACCACTGTCGATTATACGTCATTTAAAAAATAAAAATCATCCCCAAATCTTTGAAAATCAAAATAAAAAGTTCACACATGCCACGAACAATTCCAAATATGGCAAACGACAATCAATTACCTCAATTTTCTCAAGGTACAATATAGGGGGCAATGAAATTCAAAGACTTTTGCAAAAAAAAAAAATACAAAACTACTTCTTCTAATGAATCTACAATCCAGAAAAACACTGAGTCGTCCGTTGAAGTAAAGCTGCCATATTAATTCAACTTTTCGACATCAAGATTACAATTTCACCTCAACATCAGAAAAGGAAAGAGAGAAGCGCTAACTGACATGTTTTAAACAATTTGATCGAAAAATTAGAACTCAAGGACTTTCAAGCCCATCTTATAAATTCAAGGACTTTCAATGTCTTCAATTCGGAATTAAGGACATTCAAGGACATTCGAGGACATTCAAGGACATTCGAGGACATTCAAGGACATTCGAGGACATTCAAGGACATTCGAGGACATTCAAGGACATTCGAGGACATTCAAGGACATTCGAGGACATTCAAGGACATTCGAGGACATTCGAGGACATTCGAGGACATTCAAGGACACTATATCGTGAGATGGGTAAAAACGATGGACGTGATTATAAGCTTTTGTCACACATCAAAAACATCACCTGCAGTGTGGCAAAGGAAAAGATGAATATGGAATGGTGTAGTCATCGATGTCAAATGGATGAGAATGAGGTATCTGAAAATAGAGTAACTGATATGTAAGTGATAAACGTAGTAATAATGCCAAGTAAGTTTTCCAAGAAAAGTTTTTGTTTTATCTGAAAATAGAGAAATTGAAATGTAACTGAACGTGGTCTTAGTACCAAGTACGTTTTCAAAGAAAAGTTTTGTTTTCAGGCATAACTTATTCAATACTTTTACAAACAACAAAACATTTTTCTCGACATCCCTTTCAAGAGACAGAATCGTCGACAGACGGTCTAAAAGCACAATTTGTCAAAGCAAGGAAACTGGAAACGAAAACCGCACGTGAACAAATTCTTATTTGACGCTTTCCATAAGATGAGAAAAGATTTTGTCGTTAAAGTTGCTATGGCGCATAAGTTTTAGATTGTCTTATGTAAAGAACCTCGAACTTAATATACTCAACATTTAAGTTTGCATTTCTTGAAGCTTTTGTGGTATGTTTGTCAGATAATTTGTTCTTGATCGTTTCATGTTTTACACACATTCTTTACTTTCATTTATTGTCGCTGACGTTAAACAAATTTGATTTATATCATTAACTTCAATAACAATCAAAACTTTGAGATAAAACACAAGGCGGTTTGTTGCATAGCAACCAAAACTTTAAAGTAAAACACAAAGACGTTCATTGCATAACAACGAAAATTCGCATGATTTTAAGATAAGTAAATTAGAAAACGACTGACCGCAAATTTTCCGATTTATATCATACAAAAGCTTCAATAGCACAAGAAATAAGCATTCGAACACAAAGTTCACTACAAGATCTTTTATTTTAGACAATAAGAAATATGAGTCCCATTAACTATAGAAATAGTTTTCAAACAATGTGGACTGGATACAATATATACCTACCTCATCAGCAAAACTTGTCGGACGTGAATATATGTTGAAGGCCAAGTGTTCCATCCCGCAGTCAACCCAGAGATGAACAACACCTGTGAGAAGAAAATTGCTGAACATTTGCGTCAGACACTTCATTTAAAACAAATGGTTTGATCTCTGGAGGATCATTAATCGTTAAATGTTTGTGGACGTAGATCGTCCAGGTTAGTAGAGTACTGAGAAGGACTGTTATTGTTGATGTTGACTGATGTTTCGACAACCTTAGCGGGATTTATGTTCAGAGTCAAGTTAAGAAGTAATGTCAGGTTCGAAGTATTTGCCTACCATAATGTAGGCATAAGATTTCTGTTTACAGACAACAAATTTATGAATACATAAGGAAACTAAACAGCAACATCTGGCAGTTATAAAGGCTGAAATAGTCAGAAAACGTAGTTTACACCCAAAACACAATGGCCTTAAAGTACCCCTGCTGGCAAGAACTTTTACTAGCGTTATTAAAACTAGGAGCGATTTCTTACGTGTTGGCGAAACAATTTTTCAATTTGGTCAAATCGTTCTCTGGTTGTGGATGGCAGTTTAAAGTTGCCTTTCAATGGACCTTGTTCGTTGTAGCATGAAGTCAGGATTAAGCCAAATACTGACTACTGACATCATCCAAGGTAGTTGGTATAAATATTTTGTATTAACGATTCAAAAAAGTAAGTCGTTCCAGACTTTTCTGACAAGAGACAAGGTCCATTGAAAAGAGCATTTGAGCAACCACCATGAAAATTTCACAATTTCACGAAATTAAAATTTGCCCACCATTACATCAGAAAGAAATCACACTAATATCGAAAATAAAACGTTTCGCCGACTGGAGCAATTTAAGTGGTAACAGTTCAAAATTACGGCGACAGCGGTACGTGCCGACAGCGGTACATGCCGACAACTGAGAATGAAAGTGTGAATATAGGACTTTCAAGTGTACCTGAAGAGTCCCCGAATATGGAAGCTTGACCGTTGGGTGATATATCAAATCCAGTCAAGAGTCCTCCTTGCGTGTTAACATGATAAATGTACATGGATCTTGCTGTCATGGAGCCGTCGATGTCAAGAAACTGAAACTGACCGCTCTAAACAACGGACGACAATACTTGAAATGAAAATTGAAACTCGGCTAATTACATCGAGACGACCTTTTACTTCAACATAAAGATTTACATGTAAAGAATGGTGGATCCATCGAGGATTCTTTAGGAGGGTGCTGCTGGGCTAAGTGAGCAGCTAAAGTTCGGTGATTAGAAGGCAATTATTTATTAACCTATCCTTTAATGCCTTTTAATCAAAATAACTACATTCACAGTTAATAAACTATAATGATATAGTCAATAAAGGAATTAATTTCATCACTAAATGTAGGATGGATTTTAATATCTTTTTTGTAATATGCACCCCTCTTTGTACCCCTTTTTACCCTCGCCTACAGGGGTAAGCCCATCTGTGCACCTCCTTATAAATCCACCAGTTTTTAACATTTTGTGAATTACGATTCGATCCGATAAGATTACACGAATGGCAAACCTACTCGATATGAAAATTCATTGCGACACCTAACTGTTCATTATAACATTTCACATAAATTACATCGAATCAGAGACAATAGAATCAATTATACATGTAGACCAAGGGTTCTTAATTGGGCCCAATGACCAATCAGCAGCCCAATGAATTAGCAAAATAGAATCAACTATATATAAAGAACAGGAGTTTCGAATTCTGTCCAATCGTTATACTAACAAGGAAAGCATTAAAAGAAAACACTGCGAGGATTTGAGTCGTGCAAAGTATTGAGTTGAATCAATCCATTCCACGAAAGAGGCACAACAGTTTGAATAAAATCAAACGTCTTAAGTTGCATAGTTACGTACTTGTGAAACAACTTTCGAACGTCTTAAGGTGCATAGTTACGTACTTGTGAGACAACTTTCGAACGTCTTAAGTTGCATAGTTACGTACTTGTGAGACAACTTTCGAACGTCTTAAGGTGCATAGTTACGTACTTGTGAGACAACTTTCGAACGTCTTAAGGTGCATAGTTACGTACTTGTGAGACAACTTTCGAAAGTCTTAAGTTGCATAGTTACGTACTTGTGAGACAACTTTCGAACGTCTTAAGGTGCATAGTTACGTACTTGTGAGACAACTTTCGAACGTCTTAAGTTGCATAGTTACGTACTTGTGAGACAACTTTCGAACGTCTTAAGTTGCATAGTTACGTACTTGTGAGACAACTTTCGAACGTCTTAAGTTGCATAGTTACGTACTTGTGAGACAACTTTCGAAAGTCTTAAGATGCATAGTTACGTACTTGTGAGACAACTTTCGAACGTCTTAAGGTGCATAGTTACGTACTTGTGAGACAACTTTCGAACGTCTTAAGTTGCATAGTTACGTACTTGTGAGACAACTTTCGAACGTCTTAAGTTGCATAGTTACGTACTTGTGAGACAACTTTCGAAAGTCTTAAGATGCATAGTTACGTACTTGTGAGACAACTTTCGAACGTCTTAAGGTGCATAGTTACGTACTTGTGAGACAACTTTCGAACGTCTTAAGTTGCATAGTTACGTACTTGTGAGACAACTTTCGAAAGTCTTAAGATGCATAGTTACGTACTTGTGAGACAATTTTCGAAAGTCTTAAGATGCATAGTTACGTACTTGTGAGACAACTTTCGAACGTCTTAAGGTGCATAGTTACGTACTTGTGAGACAACTTTCGAACGTCTTAAGTTGCATAGTTACGTACTTGTGAGACAACTTTCGAACGTCTTAAGTTGCATAGTTACGTACTTGTGAGACAACTTTCGAACGTCTTAAGGTGCATAGTTACGTACTTGTGAGACAACTTTCGAACGTCTTAAGTTGCATAGTTACGTACTTGTGAGACAACTTTCGAACGTCTTAAGTTGCATAGTTACGTACTTGTGAGACAACTTTCGAACGTCTTAAGATGCATAGTTACGTACTTGTGAGACAACTTTCGAACGTCTTAAGTTGCATAGTTACGTACTTGTGAGACAACTTTCGAACGTCTTAAGTTGCATAGTTACGTACTTGTGAGACAACTTTCGAACGTCTTAAGGTGCATAGTTACGTACTTGTGAGACAACTTTCGAACGTCTTAAGTTGCATAGTTACGTACTTGTGAGACAACTTTCGAAAGTCTTAAGATGTATAGTTACGTACTTGTGAGACAACTTTCGAACGTCTTAAGTTGCATAGTTACGTACTTGTGAGACAATTTTCGAACGTCTTAAGGTGCATAGTTACGTACTTGTGAGACAACTTTCGAAAGTCTTAAGATGCATAGTTACGTACTTGTGAGACAACTTTCGAACGTCTTAAGGTGCATAGTTACGTACTTGTGAGACAATTTTCGAACGTCTTAAGTTGCATAGTTACGTACTTGTGAGACAACTTTCGAACGTCTTAAGGTGCATAGTTACGTACTTGTGAGACAACTTTCGAACGTCTTAAGGTGCATAGTTACGTACTTGTGAGACAACTTTCGAACGTCTTAAGTTGCATAGTTACGTACTTGTGAGACAATTTTCGAACGTCTTAAGGTGCATAGTTACGTACTTGTGAGACAACTTTCGAAAGTCTTAAGGTGCATAGTTACGTACTTGTGAGACAACTTTCGAACGTCTTAAGTTGCATAGTTACGTACTTGTGAGACAACTTTCGAACGTCTTAAGATGCATAGTTACGTACTTGTGAGACAACTTTCGAAAGTCTTAAGATGCATAGTTACGTACTTGTGAGACAATTTTCGAACGTCTTAAGGTGCATAGTTACGTACTTGTGAGACAACTTTCGAACGTCTTAAGGTGCATAGTTACGTACTTGTGAGACAACTTTCGAACGTCTTAAGGTGCATAGTTACGTACTTGTGAGACAACTTTCGAAAGTCTTAAGATGCATAGTTACGTACTTGTGAGACAATTTTCGAACGTCTTAAGGTGCATAGTTACGTACTTGTGAGACAATTTTCGAACGTCTTAAGGTGCATAGTTACGTACTTGTGAGACAACTTTCGAAAGTCTTAAGGTGCATAGTTACGTACTTGTGAGACAATTTTCGAACGTCTTAAGTTGCATAGTTACGTACTTGTGAGACAACTTTCGAACGTCTTAAGGTGCATAGTTACGTACTTGTGAGACAACTTTCGAACGTCTTAAGGTGCATAGTTACGTACTTGTGAGACAACTTTCGAACGTCTTAAGTTGCATAGTTACGTACTTGTGAGACAACTTTCGAACGTCTTAAGTTGCATAGTTACGTACTTGTGAGACAACTTTCGAAAGTCTTAAGATGCATAGTTACGTACTTGTGAGACAACTTTCGAACGTCTTAAGGTGCATAGTTACGTACTTGTGAGACAACTTTCGAACGTCTTAAGTTGCATAGTTACGTACTTGTGAGACAACTTTCGAACGTCTTAAGATGCATAGTTACGTACTTGTGAGACAACTTTCGAACGTCTTAAGTTGCATAGTTACGTACTTGTGAGACAACTTTCGAACGTCTTAAGTTGCACAGTTACGTACTTGTGAGACAACTTTCGAAAGTCTTAAGATGCATAGTTACGTACTTGTGAGACAACTTTCGAACGTCTTAAGGTGCATAGTTACGTACTTGTGAGACAACTTTCGAACGTCTTAAGTTGCATAGTTACGTACTTGTGAGACAACTTTCGAACGTCTTAAGTTGCATAGTTACGTACTTGTGAGACAACTTTCGAAAGTCTTAAGATGCATAGTTACGTACTTGTGAGACAACTTTCGAACGTCTTAAGGTGCATAGTTACGTACTTGTGAGACAACTTTCGAACGTCTTAAGTTGCATAGTTACGTACTTGTGAGACAACTTTCGAACGTCTTAAGTTGCATAGTTACGTACTTGTGAGACAACTTTCGAACGTCTTAAGTTGCATAGTTACGTACTTGTGAGACAACTTTCGAACGTCTTAAGTTGCATAGTTACGTACTTGTGAGACAACTTTCGAACGTCTTAAGGTGCATAGTTACGTACTTGTGAGACAATTTTCGAACGTCTTAAGGTGCATAGTTACGTACTTGTGAGACAACTTTCGAAAGTCTTAAGGTGCATAGTTACGTACTTGTGAGACAGCTTTCGAAAGTCTTAAGGTGCATAGTTACGTACTTGTGAGACAACTTTCGAACGTCTTAAGGTGCATAGTTACGTACTTGTGAGACAATTTTCGAACGTCTTAAGTTGCATAGTTACGTACTTGTGAGACAACTTTCGAACGTCTTAAGGTGCATAGTTACGTACTTGTGAGACAACTTTCGAACGTCTTAAGGTGCATAGTTACGTACTTGTGAGACAACTTTCGAACGTCTTAAGTTGCATAGTTACGTACTTGTGAGACAATTTTCGAACGTCTTAAGGTGCATAGTTACGTACTTGTGAGACAACTTTCGAAAGTCTTAAGATGCATAGTTACGTACTTGTGAGACAACTTTCGAAAGTCTTAAGGTGCATAGTTACGTACTTGTGAGACAACTTTCGAACGTCTTAAGTTGCATAGTTACGTACTTGTGAGACAACTTTCGAACGTCTTAAGATGCATAGTTACGTACTTGTGAGACAACTTTCGAACGTCTTAAGATGCATAGTTACGTACTTGTGAGACAATTTTCGAACGTCTTAAGGTGCATAGTTACGTACTTGTGAGACAACTTTCGAACGTCTTAAGGTGCATAGTTACGTACTTGTGAGACAACTTTCGAACGTCTTAAGGTGCATAGTTACGTACTTGTGAGACAACTTTCGAACGTCTTAAGTTGCATAGTTACGTACTTGTGAGACAACTTTCGAACGTCTTAAGTTGCATAGTTACGTACTTGTGAGACAACTTTCGAACGTCTTAAGTTGCATAGTTACGTACTTGTGAGACAACTTTCGAACGTCTTAAGTTGCATAGTTACGTACTTGTGAGACAACTTTCGAACGTCTTAAGGTGCATAGTTACGTACTTGTGAGACAATTTTCGAACGTCTTAAGGTGCATAGTTACGTACTTGTGAGACAACTTTCGAAAGTCTTAAGGTGCATAGTTACGTACTTGTGAGACAGCTTTCGAAAGTCTTAAGGTGCATAGTTACGTACTTGTGAGACAATTTTCGAACGTCTTAAGATGCATAGTTACGTACTTGTGAGACAACTTTCGAACGTCTTAAGGTGCATAGTTACGTACTTGTGAGACAACTTTCGAACGTCTTAAGTTGCATAGTTACGTACTTGTGAGACAACTTTCGAACGTCTTAAGGTGCATAGTTACGTACTTGTGAGACAACTTTCGAACGTCTTAAGGTGCATAGTTACGTACTTGTGAGACAACTTGCACTCTTGATGACATGGTGCTGGAGAATTTGAGCATAAATGGCTCTAACATCGGAGTCTATAGAAAACATAGTTAATACATGAACACTTTACATGAACACTTGGGTAAAACATAAATAGCATTGAAAATAACTACGTAAATCTATTGTAGGCTAGAAACCTGTATGGGAGGCAGGCTTCGTAGCATTCTTATGTCGTACATCATTAGAAAGCGGTCAACT
The DNA here is from genome assembly GCF_021976095.1 of Xenia sp. Carnegie-2017. NCBI lineage: Eukaryota > Metazoa > Cnidaria > Anthozoa > Malacalcyonacea > Xeniidae > Xenia > Xenia sp. Carnegie-2017. The sequence continues at coordinate 4,165,250 of NW_025813484.1, read as the reverse complement.
GCCAAATGACCATGCCTAAAAAGATTATAGAAATGCATGAAAAAGAAAGTTGAAGGGCAAGCAGAGCAGTTTAAAATTGTGCCATACAAAGCAAAGGTGGAGTAACTGGTGAGAAAAGGGAGAAGGGAATAGAGGCAAAGGATTCGGGAAGAGGAGATCGCATCAAATGAAAGGAAGGAGTCCAGGAAAGAATAAAGGAAATTTCAGTAAGAAAATAAAGAAAAGAATCCAAAGTGAAAGAGAAAAGGAGTCAGGAGAATAGAGGCAAAGTATTTAGTGAGAGAAGGAAAGAGGGCACACTCTCAGTGAGGGGAGGACAAGGAGGTTGAAGGGAGTAGAGGCAACTTATTTAGCGAGGGGGCAGAGGGGGGATAGAGACAGCGTACTCGGTTTTAGAGGTGGGGGACCGAAATAACATATTCAGTACCTTGACGAAAAACCGCATGTGATCAATGTATTGCCCAAGACATCGAAATCGGACAACGCTCCTGAATGAGCAGAGAAAACGTGCTCACAATTCAAACTTTTCGGATCCCTAACCGAATCTATAAATACAAATCAAAACCAGCACTCATCAATAAACTTCAACTCAAAAACCAATAGAAAACGACCAGCTACAAATCAAAAACCGGCACTCATCAATAAACTTCAAGTCAAAAACCAATAGAAAACGACCGGCATCGCTAGGTAACTCCAAATACACAGTGATTGATTCTGAATCACAATCTTAGCCATGACATCGTATTCATGAAAAAATCGACAAAGTTGCAAAACATTTTAAAACAAGTACAGCGTACACAATTTAGTCTAGATCTAAATGGCCGATAGGTGTCCATCGTATGTTAATTGTGGGGGGTGGTGGAACATTCATACATTGTGCTATGCCTGGCTTATTTCTTTTGAAAACAATCAGGCAACTTTTGAAGGAAATCAGCCTGGCATGGTTAAATATATGAATTTTGTCTCCCCACCATGAATTAAATACATAACTGGAGGAAAACATGCCTGTGTTTGCATGAAGCCAAATTCTACCCACAGACAAGCGTGTGCTGTATTCTAGCTTATCGTCGTAAATGAACTTTCTTTGGGCCGTGCGTGGAAAGACTGGGACTAGTTAAAGTGCTGGCTACAAATTTTGGCGGGAAGTAGCCTATTCATTTTAATGGCCCCATGCAGTCAACGTGCAATTACCGCCCGTGTTCAGGGGTCTTGCTTTTCATTCGGTAAGCATTAAAAAATATCAATGAAATAAACAAGAACCTTTCCACTGGTGTCGCCACAGCAAAGATATCTTGATGAAACTTTCATGATACACGTTCCAGGTTCAACCAAATACTAAAATGGCAATAGAAAATGATTGTGTTTGATAAAAACATTACGTTGAGCTAAGTATTCGTGATCAATCCTTAATTTGTCTTGGAAAGTGCAAAGCTACGGAAAAAATACATTCAGATCATTAGCATTATGCACATACATATGTATTTAATAGTGAAAACCGAAACACCGTCGATTCTCGAAAGCAGCTATCTTCTATATTAGAGGCCTCAAAAGACGGCTACTTTCGGGAGGCGTTTAGTCTTGGAGGACGCTTAGTTTCAAGTTGCATTTTCAAGCATCTTCAACTCCAGTTGTCACGGTATTTTTCAATGTGCTTAAAGGTACGTATAGGTGCAGTAGTTAAGTGTACATGAATGTACAGAATGTTTATTTGGATAAAAGTATAAATGTAGTAAAGTTCTATAAAAATGGCGAATACTTTCGAAAAGGGGTTTCCTTCGAGGGGGCGTCCCTTTCAGGGAAAAACCATTTTTATTTCGATAGCACGACCGAACTTTAGGGTTGGCTACGTCGATGCGCTACTTACGTCTCCATGGCAACAAGGAAGTGATTGTGCTGCCCATTGGTAATTGGACGCCACAACCAATCCCTGATCTCGAAAAACAACAAGTCAAATAAACGATGTTTCGGAGAGGCTCATGAAAACCGTGGAGAGCTTTGGGAGAACATGAAAGCGGATCAATGCATGGTCAGGATTTGCGCATGCTCGAGAGTTCTGACAAACATCTCCAAGGTTTACATAAGCCAGTGTAAATACAAAAAACATCTTACATTTCTTTTATAAAATATTAATAATGCGAAACAGATAAAATTAAAACAAATGTTTTCATTTTCCTCTAACATGTATTCATGGTTGATTTGCTGATTCTCTTTGATAAATTTAATGGATTTAGCTCAGATCGGTTTGCGCAGATTACTACAAATCCATTCAGCTAGAGGCCAACCTGCGCACGCGTTTTATCACGTTATTTTATAATGCATTAGATGAAACAGAGAAAAAAGACGAAAACAAAGCAAGTTAGGCTTTCATACTTCTTTTACAATCTTGTGACGATGGAGATCCAATTCGAATATCTCATTCTGATGTCCAGCTATAAGTACTGTTGAGTCGTCTTTCTGAAGCATACACTGCATATCCGTCATATTTGAACCACTGCGTAGATAAAAAAGTCAATGTCATGTAGACGATAATTGTGCTTAAGCGCATAAAATGGCGGGCAAAAAGAGTCGGTGCAGGCTTTTCTTACAAGTATTGTTGAGTCATCTTGCTGAAGCATACACTGCATATCCGTCATATTTGAGTTACTGGGTAGATAAAAAAGTCAATGACATGTAGACGATAATTGTTCTTAAGCCCAAAAAATGGCGGGCAAAAAGAGTCGGTGCAGGCTTTTATATCAAATAAAAACACTACAAGAAGTCAGTGCCAGAATCCAGAACACCCCCAGTTTTTTAAGACGGTGTCCCCCCCCCCGTGATTAGGAACTAACTTTCACAATTTAAGATATGAGAATTTGCGACAAATGCATGCAAACGTTTGAAGACTGTTGGTGTTGTTCTGGTAAATAGTGCCAAAAATATTTCAAACTAAATAATTTCATTCAATGTTTGAACTCCATAGCAAACAAGATCATTGAAAGACTGCAGATGCTGTTCTAATAAATAGCATCAATATTATTTTAAACTAAATCATTTTGTACATTGTTCATCCTCAAATGCAAGCAGATCATTAAATGACTGAATGTGTTGTTCCAATAAACAGTCTGCACAATACCTTAGGCTAAATAATTTTATTCCATGTCTTTTTGTGAATCGTATCTCATTATGAGTAAGTGACAAAACTCCTTCATCATTTGTTAACAAATATCGTTCGTTTTCGTGAGATTGAAATGATGTGTATTTCTGCATCTCTGATCCAAAGTATGAAGCAATATGACCCTACAGCAGATTATTCAATGTAAATTGGTAATAAACTTCCCATTGCACACATAATTATAATAAGACATGACAAAACAAATTTTCATACGGATATATAGCATCACAAGTTCATCTAAAACTTAGTGAGCAAAAAAAGTGCAAATAGAAGATAACTAACAATGAAAAGATTACTTATTTTCTTATTTAACACAAATCTATTCTCGAGTGACAGTTTATGAAGTAAAACGACGTATTGAAATAATGTTCATGTTATCAAAGTTGTAAATATGTGGTCCTGAAGGAACATGTAAAATTGAAATATATTGAGGTTGATGTAAAATATAGAAGCAACATGAAGTACAATGAAGTTAATGTTGGTGTAACATGAGGTGTATACAGGCAATATGTGGTCATGAGACTACACAAGGTATTGAAGTAGTTTTAATCAATATAACATGAGGTGTTTCCAGGTAATATATGGTACGTTGTAAGGTAACATGAAGTAATGAATGCTGGTGCAACAATAGGTGTATGGAGGTAAATATGTATGATGTAACATGAGGTAATAAAGTAATGTTGGTGTAACAAAGGTGTAAACTGTTAAATAGTGGTCTTGAGGTAACATGAAGTAATGAATGCTGGTGCAACAATCGGTGTATGGAGGTAAATATGGTGTGATGTAACATGAGGTAATAAAGTAATGTTGGTGTAACAAAAGGTGTAAACTGTTAAATAGTGGTCTTGAGGTAACATGAAGTAATGAATGCTGGTGCAACAATCGGTGTATGGAGGTAAATATGGTCGTGATGTAACATGAGGAAATAAAGTAATGTTCGTGTAACAAAAGTCGTAAACTGTTAAATAGTGGTCTTGAGGTAACATGAGGTAATGAAGTCACATTAGACATTGAAGCAATGTGATTGAACTTAGATTATAAATCTAATGATTTATCTAGTTCCAACATCAACAAACCAAACATCGGCGACAGAAACATGGACAACCTGGCCCAAATTCCGTATTCGTACGCACATACAAGTACACAATAAAGTACACAATGATTACCACCTACTCCTTCGTTTCCCACCCATATCAACTCCTCGTGGGAATCAAACAACACTGTGGAAACGCCAAAATGATCGCTTCCATCGATCAAAATGCTGGCCAACTCGCCCACATCGTCAACAACAATGCTCGATGTCATATCCATGGTGAACAAAGAAAAAATACTTCGCAAGGCCCAAGAGCTTTGCAAAAAAATGCTCACTGAAAAGTTGTCATCTTTTATTCAAAGAATTTGAACAATATTTGAACAAGTTGTTTTCATTCAAGACGCGCCATATTTCAACCCTTCCGATCCCCTTGTTCCCATCCACCAAACGTATAGTGAAGTGAAGACATTGATGAGGTAGACAGTTGTTCGTAAAGAGAAAGCATCCGACTTTTGTTTTATTTATATAAACCACACGGTTATTTATTACAGTTATGTCACAATACAGGTATGTCACTAATATAGCTATTAAATTGTCGTGCAAATGTGTCAAAATGAAGAAGCCGCGTTTACATTTTAACGAATTACCATCAAAAAGATTAATCCTTGCGCAAAGGGAAGAAGCCAACCAGCCAGATGGACAATCAAAGCGGAACCTTTGCCGTTGTTGACGTTTTTGTCGCTCTTGTCGTTGCACAAGCTGTGACTACAGCAAGATGAAGAGCAATTCTTGACTTGCCCAGTTTGATTGAGAGACGCACAAAAATTGGAGCACGTTTCATTGATTGCAGTACAACCTTTACTGCGGAATGATGTGTTATTCTTATACTCCACTTCCAAATGAAAACAGGTTGCATTAGGTTCCTGGCATGTTTTCCTTTGTTTATTGCATACACCCGATGCATTATATACACACGAGTAACACGAAACTAAAAAAAAAACACGAAGAAAGACAATACTTCAAATGTGTCATTTAAAGAGATGGGAAAAACATCATCATCAAGACGATAAATAAATCTTTTCATCATTTTACAAACAGCCAGCCTAAGGTATCGAAAAATTTCATAATATTCCATAGCTTTCATGCATTGCTAATTCTGTATGTTAATTAATGGTGTGAAAATGTAATTAATTCACATTAATACAAACAGTATATCTGCATATCATCCAGCGGTGTAGAAGCGGGGGGGGGGCGCTTGGGGGAGGAGCCCCCCTTCCACTTTTGAAATTGGCAATTTTAAAAGGGCACTGTTAACAAAAACGTCAAGAGAGCCTCCCCTCTGATAAATTTAGTTCTACAGCACTGATATCATCTTTCTTCGCTTCTCTACACCACAAGTTTTGAGAGAAATAATATGTTGTGGAAATAGGCTTGGGTGAAAGAATAGACGTATTCCTTCAATATTATGCACTTATTACTTTACATAATATGACTGAAAACAAAAAATTTACCTGACTTGTCAACCACCCGCGAAGACTTCGCAACAGATTGGTTGTTTCCTAAAAGATACGATGAAACCCTAAATTAATAATTATGCCTTCTGAATCATCAAAACTGCGGTCATGTTAAAAGCCTTGTACCACATAAAGCCTCCCACTTTTCCTAAATGCAAAGACCTTGTTGGAAAATGGGCAGTTCTAAAATTTAGCAAAGGTGAAAATATATTGATTACCTAAACGTGGAAATGTGGAGACAATGTTTACTGTCGTGTTCGATCAATGTTTACTGTGTAAATCAGCAAGCTCGAGAAGTTCAAAGGCCTTGATCAATTTTATTATAAATGCAAATGTTTTAAGTTGTTTGTCTATCACACAAAATTATTAACCACGAAATTTTGAGATTTTGCCTTTTCTCCGTTGAAACATTTTTGCACACCTAAATTATTTTCGAATTGTACGGTTCTCGCTTCTCAGGAATGCTGAAAATGCCATTTCAGAAATCTAAATCTCAAAACTTTTGAGCCATCCTAAGGCCAAAAATATAAGTTTATCAGTGTGACAACTAGTTTACTACGGTGGCTCAAGGGCCACACAAAATAAAAATATTAATACACACACAAAATAAAAATTAAAACACAAAATAAAATACACACGCAAAATACATTACACACACAAAATAAAATACACACACAAATAAAATACACACACAAAATAAAAATACACACACAAAATAAAAATACTCACACAAAATAAAAATACACACACAAAATAAAAATACACACACAAAATAAAAATACACACACAAAATATGATTGCGGGCGCTTGCAGTGTCGGATGGTCTGACTATCATATTATCAGTTTGTAATCAGATATGTGTAATTCACTAATTGTGATTTTAACATGTGGTCGACTTGTCGTCGTATTTAACTGTTTCAACTGCGAAACATTTGAAATTACATTTGGAAAGGAATCGAAAGCAAGCTCTTGCATAATCCTGGCATAATTATGTTTTGTGCCAACTGTGGTGCACAATCACTTGACGAAGCTTCTTTTTGTCACAAATGCGGTGTGCGTTTGGGAAGATTAACTTCTTTGCCAAAATGTTCTGAAGCGTCAATGACGAGTAGCGTCTCTTCAAGCAGTTGCCCTTCGAGCTCTGCAAGTCCGTTAACTTCAACTTCAAGTACCCCAAAGCTGTTTATAACAAATACAGGACAGGCTAGAGCAATAATGTCCTTTCAAAGGACAACACATTAACCTTAATTTTAACCAGAATACGGGGAGCAATATCGTAAGCAACTTTGAAATAATTGATCACAGTGAAATCAGTGAATTTTGTTATGTACTCAGGAAGTTGGAACCATTAGAACTTTGAAAACAAATGCGATCAATTACGAGCAATTCCGTAAGCCGACACTGCAAGCGCCCGCAATCATATTTTGTGTGTGTATTTTTATTTTGTGTGTGTATTTTTATTTTGTGTGTGTATTTTTATTTTGTGTGTGTATTTTATTTTGTGTGTGTATTTTATTTTTGTGTGTATTATTTTATGTGTGTATTTTATTTTGTGTGTGTATTAATATTTTTATTTTGTGTGGTGGCCTTGTGAGCCACCGTAGTTTACCGATCATCTCCAATTCGACATTCAACATTTTCATCTAGTGGTTAGGAATTGAAAATCCTATTATTCAGATTTAACATCGCAAGGCTGGAAAGGAGACAAGCAGCTGTTAAACTTTCTTATCAAAACTCATTCATGAAAGAAAGTGTAGCCATCCCTCAGGTTTTCTTCCTCGTATATGTAGAGTATATTATTGAATGAGCGAGCCAGAAAAAAATCAGGACTTCATTAGCATGCTGGCAACACTACTGCTCTTGCATGATTGAAAGAAACTTTTAAAAGAGAGCATTGGGCAAAAAGAGAGCGAAAATCCATACAAGCGCATTGCTAGCACTATAATGATAGAGACAATAAGTTCAAAATGAATCTTCCTTGCCTGATTTCGATGGCTCAATGCTATTTCTCGACACTGCTGGTTGTAAGACTTGCGTGTTATTCGTGGTATTTGTAACTTGAGATTGCGTTGACTGTGTTGTAGACTTTAAAGAAGGGGTTGGCAAAGTAGCAGTCAGACTAGCGGCAATATAGGCTGATGTTGTTTTATTGCTGACATTTACACCGGATGATGTCACCATGTTAACTGCATGGCGGGATGATGTCACTATGTTAACTGCATGGCCGGATAATGTCACCATGTTAGCTGCATGGCCGGATGATGTCACCATGTTAGCTGCATGGCCGGATGATGTCACCATGTTAGCTGCATGGCCGGATGATGTCACCATGTTGGCTGCATGGTTGGGTGATGTCACCATGTTAACTGCATGGCGGATGATGTCACCATGTTGGCTGCATTGCTGGATGATGTCACCATGTTAGCTGCATGGCCGGATGATGTCACCATGTTAACTGCATGGCCTGATGGTGTCGCCATGTTAGCTGCATAGTTTGATGATGTCACCATGTTAGCTGCATAGCCTGATGATGTCACCATGTTAGCTGCATAGCCTGATGATGTCACCATGTTAGCTGCATAGCCTGATGATGTCACCATGTTAGCTGCATAGCCTGATGATGTCACCATGTTCACTGCATGGCCGGATGATGTCACCATGTTAGATGCATGGCCGGATGATGTCACCATGTTTGATGCATGTCCGGATGATGTCACCATGTTTGATGCATGTCCGGATGATGTCACCATGTTTGATGCATAGCTGTGTGATGTCGAAATGCTGGACGGATTTGTGGCAGATGCATTTTGTGAAGATTGCTGACCAAATTTTACACAATGCAGCAATACAGCTAAAAAAATTTGCTTGTTATTAAAACACAAGACGCATCTTTATAAATTTTTTTGTTCTACATAAAAAATTAAACATTTTTCTAGTCCATATATAATTTATGCTAATTCTTATTTATCATAAGTGATGATATCGTAGTAATAGAATTATTGGCTTTTTCATTGATAATTTGCCAACATAGTCTTAATCATAGGCGTGCGGAAGCTTCGATTTCTGTAGAGTTTAGGGAAAGCTGACTTGCACGAATTTTAAACGATTACGATCCAGGACAGTTTTGGAATTTTTATTTCGAAAAATAGTTTTGAATCATTGAATGTTTTTGAGTGAAAAAATTTCAACATTTAAACTTTCAGGAATAACTTCATGGAAAAATAAATTGATTATTGTATGTTATTAAGAAAAACTCGTTATCAAAACCAGTTAAACCAATTCCTAACATGTTAGAGCTGTGTGCTTAATCGATTGGATAGGACCAAAATTCTGATGTATGAAATTCACGAAATCACAGTCTTTATAAAGATCGCAGTTACTCGTCCTTCTATCAGGGAATCTAGGAACGAATGTATGAAATTCACGAAATCACAGTCTATATAGAGATCGCAGTTACTCGTCCTTCTATCAGGGAATCTAGGAACGAATGTATGAAATTCACGAAATCACAGTCTATATAGAGATCGCAGTTACTCGTCCTTCTATCAGGGAATCTAGGAACGAAAGTGTGCTCTGGGGATGTTTTGGGAGCTTATATGGATTACAGTTGCCATTGTTTGGGCTCTTCACATAATAGTAAACACAAAACATTCTCCATTTTAATTACCAAAGGCTTAGTCGTGGTAATTAACTTAATTTATTAAATACACTCTTCGATAACATAATTGATATATGGTGAATGGTAGAAAAATATTACTAAACAGCACGATGCATTTGTGAGAAAAAGGTCTATCAAAACCTTCCCTAAAACCTAACTTCATTTGAGAAGGTTTTTTGGCAGAAATTCTTCACGATGAAGTTTTTCGTGTTTTTTTTTCGTGTAATTTAATAAAGGGAAAAGATCTCCTTGGCTTTCATAAGCCTGTGCAAGCACAGTAAATATCTTTTGGTTTTTTAAATTTATCACACAATACAAGTATTAAATTTACATATGAATCAATGAACGCAAAAACAGTTTTTGAAAAGAATTTGAGAATGCAAACTTTCATTTCGAAGTGGAAAACAGCGACGAGCCACTTGAGCATAGACAATCATTTTAGTATAATTGGAAATTACAGATGCCCTTAACTTACCTGCGAAAAAAAGGTACTCGGCCTTATTCAACATTTTCATTGACGACTGGATTGTGTTTAGTTACTTTTTATTCTGCAAAATAGACGTTAACAAGGTGAGGATAGCTAGCTCCGTGTCAACTGCTGAAACTGAACAATAACTAGTAATGACGGTTGCTATAGCTAACAACACCACATATTAAAAGTTAATTGCATTCCTACCATGACATCATGCTCAGACTCAGCCAGGAAAAAGTAATCACGGAAAGCAAAATCCCTCAAAAGGAAACTTTTTGCGCGATATTTTCAAACTCCTGTACCAGGATTTGAAGTTTTTTTTTAATAAAAATGAAATTCATCTCCGTCAATCATAATTTAGTTCACTGTTCATATTTTTAAGTTCACGTACGAATTAAGAAAGAAACTCTTTTTGAAGGTGAAAAAAATTATATGCCTAATCATCTTGTTAGAATCGGCTTTAGAAGTCAGACATACGTTCAAAGTAAGTTAATAGCGCTGTCGTAACATTGTCTCTAGTTAGCTATAAACTAGATGAAACGCTACCGAAGAACTATCTGTTGAACAATGCTGCTACTCGTTTATCATAATTCAAGATGAACTTTGCAAATCAATTAATTTCCACCCACAGCATGTTTTAGCATATAATGAAAATACCGATGTTGCCGAAGTGACGATTTTAAACAAGTATCATCCGAGAGTATCGTTAAAATGTAAAATATTCTTGATGATAAACATCGTTGTTCGAAAGTAGCAAGAGAATATGATGTTTCAAACAACTCTACGTACAAAAATGATTTTGTGAATTATATAGCTAATTGTTCAGTAATGTCTTTTGAACTACGTAAGTAAGTATTCATAAATGACGTAATTAGTCCCACATTAAAAATTTAAAACGCCGATTGATCTCGCCCACGCTACAAGTGAAGGACGCTGAAACATCAAATCAGGCACGTGATCACGTCTAATTCACGTCAAAATTCCGTTCATACGCGAACAGCAGACAACAATGTCTGAAAAGACAGCCGTTATTAGCTTCGTGCGGTTTCTTTTTACTCGATCGACATGAAAAAGATCAAGGATTTATATCTCCTAAAATGTAATTTATTAGGAAACCGTTGCTTCATAAGGCACAGATTATGAATTTCAGCATTCATCGACGAATATAAAATACTAGTGCTTATTTTTAACACTTTCATGATTTATTTTATGGTTGCCTTGTAGCACCATGCATAAAAAAGGATTTTTACGCGTTAAGAGCAGTGTATATTTGCATTTACGGCTGGGTTTTTAGAAACTCAGTTCATGATACCATGTTAGTTGGGCCTTCCAAAATTGATGTTACTGGAACTTTGTCAAAAGAATACTTTTTCTTTTCAAACATTTCATCTAAGTAAGTACTCTCGAGATTTGACCATGGAAACGCTCTTTAACTACGAGGAAGACAAAATGCTTAGCTGTATGGAAAAGTACGAGCTTAATAATATAATATTCCACGTTTTCCTAGGGCACAAATACTTTTATGTGACGAATTTCGTCTTTTACGGTGAAATCATAAACTGAAAACATTGAAGTTTGCTCAACATCAACATGACGCGCCCTGGCAGGTGATCGACGCAATGAAATTAAGAGAAACAAATTCTGAAAAAGTGGCTATGTGAGATTTTAGACATAACGTACGATACATACTTTGAAATATTTCACTAACCTCTTTCTGTAGCAGAAGTCTTACTGATGAAATACGCTCCTTTGATAATACAATGTACTACCTCTTTGAAAATTCTAACACTAGCTACGTGCTAAGGTACAGTTGCTATGAGAACGAAGAAACAACTTTTAAATTCATTCAAATTTTTCTTATTAAGAACCTGTAAAACAATATCATAAAACAAATTGACACTCTCTGATTAATGAATGACGCAGATGAATTTGATCAATCACATCCACACCTAATGAATAAGACCCACACAATAAGGTAGAACCCAGTCTACTAGATACCTGACTCCGCCGAGATTCTATATTTACATTGAACTGAAATACAAGGAACGCTACCCGTAATAGAAAAGCCTAATAATTTTAAAGCCTAATCTTATGCCCAGACACGCGAGATTACACTCAGACACGCGTGTGGAATCAATCAATTTTCACTCCGCGAGAGAATCTCGAAACACTACACACGCGTGTCTGGGTGTAAATCTCGCGTATCTGGGTGTAAGATTTAGCTTCAATTATATTATTTGCTTCAGGTAGCGTTCCAGGTATTTTAGTTTAAGGCATATTTACAAGTTAGTGAGGCAAGCCGCCATCTTGAGAGGTGGCAAAACTGCCAATACGTACGAGTAAAATGGCAAAATCTGCTTTGATATACTGTTGCAGAGTTGAATTGGTAAAATGTTTGACATGCTTGGTTTTTCTAACATTCTTTTAGCATATTTCTTGTAAAGAGTTTTGCTTTTTGCCACTATTAACGATGATATCCTTGCATCACCTTGACTCGGTAGTCAGACATCTAGGGAATTGGGTTCTAAATCATCGGCCACTCACCTTGACAAATAAGATGAACAATATAGTCGAGTGCTTAAGCTTAAGCTTTCAGCACGATTTCAGCAGAAAAGTTTCCAGACATTTTTTCTCCTTAAAACGAAGCAGGTATATGGAAAAGTGTAATCACACACCTGTTTTTTCAGACAGCTTTCATTCATTTGCATTTATTGTTGATACTTTGAAGTCACGTGATAGCTTTTATTTGCATTATAAACCCAAGATCACCATTCGCGAGTCGCAACCTGCTCAGCAGGATAAATCTCATCAAGAAAAATTCACACCGATAAAAGAAAATAATCGGGAATCTACTCTAAACGCGGGAAAGCAATTATTATCATCAGTCACATCCCAAGAAAAAAGATCGGTGTCACAGGAATTGTGTCTCCCCCGAAAAAAAATGCCCCAGGAAATTTGGCCCGGAGAATGGAATTTCATAGGAAATTGCGTTTTCTGAGATTTTGAAAGTTGAATTTTATAAATTGTGAATTGTTGGGCGAAACAATTGAGGCAGTCCCCAACAGTCGATAAATCGCCATCGATTCTTGCCGATTACGTTTCTCCTCGAAAATATCTCTCCGTAGAAAAAATTCAGAAGTGCAGATGCAATTTCCAAGCTCAAAACTAGTCAAAAAATTACAAAAAATAATTTTTCACGTTTTTCAACGGTCAATACGGCAAAACAAACGTTTGTCTCTAAGAAAACACGCATTATTTCAGGGGGGGAGTTGATCAAAATTTACTTGCATGTTTTTGGCTTCATCCAATCATGGGACAAAACTATAAGAGTTATCGTTCCAGTTGATATTACAGTCAACTGGCATAAGTTCTATTCTGTGCATAAAATTCAATTTATGACGCCGACAGATTTTTGTTGAGTTTGTTGAGTGTTTTGTAATGCGGATTGTGTTGGCGGAACGTGTTTGTGAAATGTGTGAGTCGTTCAATTATTTGTGTTTAGTGTTTGCAGACTGTTTTTCTGAGTCATAAGCTTTCTTACTACCTGTTCTTTGATCGACGCGTGAAAATGCGATGGTTATTGTGCGACTGGCTTTAAAACATTTGACCAAATTTACAGCTTCCATTGTATCGGAAGATGTCTAAAGCTAAAGTCAAAACGTCATCGATAAAAAACATATTATTTTATTTTTTTGTAATGGATCTTTTAAAAATCCTCTATCGCATGGGGTATAATATACTTTGTAAAATCGGAATAACTTGTAATAACTTAAAGATCACCCAGTTTCACAAATTTTGAGATAAAAGTATAAGTTTTTCAGGGGGCCGATTTTCTGTGACACCTACTATTTATTGATAAAATCATTATAATGTACAATTCCACTAATACTATTTTTCCATTTCAAATAAAAGTAGCTACAACGATACCTCCTCCGCCCCCCCCCCCCACTGAAAATTCCATTCCAAGAGATAACAGGATGCAGTGTTTTAGGGTGCAACAGTAGGATCATATTCGTCGAATTTATAGGGAAATTTGGACCACTTTTTGTACGAAGGTCTTCCATCTAGGTCACCACCTTCAAAAAGGAACCCATCAATTTTCAGCAGCGGAAACTCCCCGTGTTCGTTTCTTGCGCGTTTACCCCAGTTAAGGCCACACTTCTTGCAGACTGTCCTTCCTATCATATCAAATCCAGGACACCTACCGGTACTTTTCGCGTCCTCATCAGCTGAAAAGATAGCGTTAGGAAGATTATCCTTGTAATGGGGGACAATATGAGAAGTGTCAACCTTCTTTATGTCTTTTGCCTTGCATGCAAACACGCCACATTTCTTGCAGAGCAATTTTACATCATCTGTGATATTTTTGGCAGGATTCTTAGTCGATATTTTATTGTACTCTTCGAGTATTTTGTGTTGGATTTTGAGCAACTGAAAGAAAAAGAAAAATTTAATCTTCACAAACAAGTTTTTTCTCACTAAGCATACAAAATTAGCTCTAAACAAGGACATTTTTAAATTCTGTTATTTTTCAAGCCGACAAACACAATTCTACTTCCTGAGACTTGTGTTACTGATCAACAGCTAATATTTTGTTCTGAACAGTGTATTTGTCATCGTGAACGACAACTGAGAAGCTCCTAAAAAATTACGATTGAAAACCAAAATGAAAAAGATAGCTCAAACACGACAAGCATTTCGGCAGATGAGATGATGCTATTAAAAGAATCTCGATGCAAAGTGACGAAGTTACATTTCATAAATATAAAATAAAACTAAGGAAATTTTAAAAGACGGAGAAAAAGATGACACAACCTTACCTGCCTCTCAAATTCATCGAACTCATTTTTGTTTAGATTCTCAATTTTTAAAAGTGCGTCTTTCATTATTTTTCCTTTTCTATATCACGCTTCTTCCTCTTGGCTTGTTCACTTGGTACGATAATCTCGTATTGCCAACTGTCGTGCCAGTCTCTCGTGACCTTACGCGGCCACGAGCTTGCATAAACGTTATTTCGTTACCAGGCATGCCATAGTTGATGACGAAATTACAATCGGGGACATCTATACCTTCAAGTAGGACTGACGTGGCAATGATAACGTTGCTGTCACCGTTGCGAAAGTTTTAATCTTCTGATCTTGTTTGGCTTTCGACATACCACCTGAATGAAACATAATGAAACTAAGAACTAAGAATTTTGGTGAATTTTTATCTCCTACGTCACGAGCAGTTCAAACTAAGACCAACAAAAGACGTATTGGACGAAGAAGTCTGAAATCAAATGTGTTCATAATCAAATGCGCAACGTGAAATCCACAAACAAACTAGATTCATTTTCAAAAATGGAAAAATATTGTAACAACGATGTAACAACTGAAACATCCTATTTTTTCATATAAATTGCGTTGCGAGTAAGCTGTTACCATCGTGAATTTAGCTTACCCACTCCATTACTTTGACCACTGCAACCAATCACAACAGAAGGATTGTTCACCAACACTTTTAAAGAAGTAGTACTTTCAAGCCAGTTGAGAAGAGCTAAAGCAATCAGCCGTGTTTTCACAAAATAATTCCCTTCGATTTGTTGCCATCGCCAGATAACTTTTCAACAAGACGTTGCTCCAACACTTGCAAACCTGGACTCACCACTGGGCTGGAGCATTCGATAGCCGAAACAGCATCGTCGAATAGCACACGAAGTCTCTCTTCCATATCGGTCGATGACTTATAGTTTATATTTTCCTTTAGATAGCGAAGGGCATCCTCAGAGCGGACATCTTCATTAATCATTAAAGAATTGTTGTATTCTTTTAGATGCTCAAAACACGTAAAGATATCGCGCCCCAGTCCTTTCTTACACATCTCCACCACCCAATTTTCATATGGCTGACTTCCGTGAGGATGGGCAGATTTTTCAAAATCTTTCTCAGAAATCATGACTTCTATTCGACACATGACAGGATCGACAGTTGCTCTGAACGCGTTCTCTTGTTCCTGGGAAAATGTTGTAATGGAAGTACTAGCAGGTTGTGTTCCCACGAAGAGCTATGAAAAATCAAATAAAAGGACATAAATTCAGACTTTCAAGGAAACATTCGCAAACTCGTGGTTTCCAAAAGATTCGGGGAATCGACACATGCGAGCACACTGAATTTTAGTATATAAATAATAAAGATTTCTTCAACGAGTAGGAATGTTGCGATAAGTAGAGTGCATATGGGTGAATGTTAAGTTACAAACCTGTATTTCTTGTACATCTAAGTTCGCACAGAGCTCCATAATATGCTTCTCTGCCGAACTGGTTCCAATACCGGGCGAAGCTGAGAGACCAATGATTTGCGGCAGACAGGGATTGGGACTCTAAGAATGAAAATATCATTTGAATAAAAATTGTTCAAAAAATGCAATACAAACTTACAAAAAATCAATCAAAATGAGCACATTTTTAAGTTCCAAAAACAAAATTCCACATGGCCTACGACCTCAACAAGAAACACACACCTCCAATTTTTCCCGCAAATAAAATCGCATGATTTCGTTGTAAGGATGACCCTTGATCGTGTGATGGCATTCGTCAAAAACAAGAAGAGAAAACTGCCCAATTGTTAGCTCTTTTTCTCCTGGTGCATCTGTTTTATCTTTCTTCAGGGAATTAACCAAGACCTGCGCAGTCAATACTATCACTTGATACTCCTCAAGGAGTTGAGGCAGAGAAGATGTGGGTGAATTACTTCCGCAGAGACTCGAGATTCCGACGGACTCGGGAAGATATTGTGCCAAATTACATTCCTGTTGATAAACGAGGCTTAGGTTGGTAACAATGAATGCAACGTACCGATGCCCGGAGCTGCACACGTGTTGTTTAATCGCTTCCATGGCAACAAATGTCTTACCACTACCTGTTGGTGCACAAATTATGGTGTTCTTTCCTTCTAAGGCTGGTTGCACGAGATAACTCTGGTAGTCGCGTAGTTTCAAGCTCAATTTTTCCATTCCCACTACCAGAACATTAACAGCTAAACACAAACGAAAAATGCAACAAACTTTACCAAAAAACATACGTGGAAAGCACTAT
The DNA here is from genome assembly GCF_021976095.1 of Xenia sp. Carnegie-2017. Taxonomy (NCBI): domain Eukaryota; kingdom Metazoa; phylum Cnidaria; class Anthozoa; order Malacalcyonacea; family Xeniidae; genus Xenia; species Xenia sp. Carnegie-2017. The sequence continues at coordinate 4,148,347 of NW_025813484.1, read as the reverse complement.
TTACAGTATAGGTCAAGTTAAAGGTCAGTGCAATGGCTTCAAAAATAACTTTCAACTCAAGTGTAGGATGTGATAAAAAAGAAAATGTATCAAACAAAACCACACTAAAGCATCAACTTGATCCTATCTGAAGCCCAAAAATTCTTTGTCAGAATAAAAAAGCTCATCTGTTTATTTTCCTGTATTGTGGAAGTTATATTATGTCATTGTAACTTGTAAGATGTATCATAAAGCTTCCAAATATCACCAGTTTAAAAACAAGTGACTGTCTGATCTATCAAGCTATGTATATTTGCCATCTAGTTTACCATATGGAAATTATACTTATTCAAGAAAATGAAGCGAAAGAAACAAAAAACAATTATACTCACAATCACCAAAGTTATCAAGTGTTTCAATCACTTTCTTTGATTCATCTGGTTCAATGACAAGGTTAAAGTTCAAATCTTGAAAACAAATGTCTCCAAAGTTATAGCTGCAAAGCTTTTTAATAATGCTTGACTTGAGGTTGCCATTTTCATATTCTTTCATGAGTACACAAGCCACATCAAGGTTCGAAATACGAAAAATTAAAATTAATGGCATTTGTTCTGACCAATTTGTCTTGACAAGTGAAATAAAGTTACGTGTATCCTACACAAAGGGAAAGCAATGGTATATATATTGCAATGAAACAACATTAAAAAGTCAAAAACTAGCTTCAGGACACTTACTTCACCAAGAAAACCATTAAAATGTTGACGAAGGGATAATGTATCTTCACTGTGAGAGACTTCATATTTTTCACGCAATTTTTTTACTTTCTGTAACTGGTCATCAGCAAAATCAACCAATTGAATGTTTACTCTGATGTCTAGTTATTTCAACAAAAGAAAATATGACACAACATCCTGAGTTTTATATACATATAAACTTGTTGCATAACATTACAGGAAGAATGAATACCTGCGGCAACACCTGGTTCCAGAACTCTATCATCCCTGCCACAATTTGAAAGAGCTCCCCTCACTACAAAATACACTTTACCATCACATTAGGGCAATAAAGCCATAGTTTTCAATACACAACTGCAATGCATTTATAAACTTGCTCGAGCCAAAAGCAGCATAAAATTATCTTACAATAATATAAACCCCATATAATTACGACAGCCTGTCGTATGGCTGAGATTAATGGTAATGCTCATGCTGATTGGTTGATTTGCGGTCTGGTCAAGTCACCTTGTCTTTTCAAGAAACTTATCTTTCGTTCAAAATTCTAAAGGAGCCAACAAAATAAATGTAGCAAACAGTGGTGATGAATGACACTAACGAGTGATTTTCACTATCCCGCAGAAAAAAAATGCTACGTTTCGAGGCGAAGATATAAACGTCGAACAAAATAACAACAAAAACAGTTGCAATCAAACAAAGCCATATTATAAAAGATTTCACGTCGTTTTCTAACGTCTTTGTCGCTCAGTCAGTACAAAAACCTAAGTCAATACTTCACCATATAGACCTCAACAGTCTTTTCATAAGTTGATATTATGAATGATATACCTTTCAACTTAGGATCAATAAGTTGAGCAGCGTGTTCTTGTCCGGTTTTGCGTAATGCTAAAACGAATTTCGGCAATGAATTGGGACCACGTCTTTTCAATCGCCCAAGCAAATGGTCTCGAACAGCAACAATTGGTCCGTGATTCGTACACGCAGTTCTTACATTCTCGCAGTCTTCTTGTGTAAAAACATCTTGCATAACCTCTATTACTTTCAATGGGTCAATTTCTCGGATAAAATAACGCTGTCTTCGACGAATGTCTTTCCAATCGGCTTGCATTTTTATCATAAAATTTCGTGCAAAATTGTAAGGAACTCGATGAGAAAAAATTGTCAATGGATTTGACACCAGTATGCCAAATTATAAATCCAGAATTTAACAGAAATGTTTAGATAGACATTGAGTGTTACAAAACTTTTGGGAATACCCATATTGGGAATTCCCCTCACGGCCAGATACAAATATGATGTCATACCACATTAGTCTAAATGTATCTTGCCCATTTACTCCAGCAATGCAATTTTTTTAAGCAAAATTATGCACTATTTTAGAAGACTTTAAATTCCACTCATTGCTTTTCCCATATTGTAGGAGTTAAAATGGGCTGTCTTGGCTACTGTAGACATGCAACAACTTTCCCATTGTAACCTACAAAAATTAATATGCATAATTAACAAGGGATATTGGAAAATTTTAAAAACCTTGTCTTTTTGACATGTTAGTTGAATCAACCTTAAATGCTTTAAACATCTAAAAAATCTCTCAAATGCAACTCCAATATAACAAAGATGGAATAACCTTTTCAAAGACAATGGAGATGGACAATCTATAAAGATAATAATAGATATATGCATGTTTTCCGTAGTAAGTTCTTTTGAAATCAATCAGTGACGCAACTGGGGGGTGTCCTGCTGAATGTGAAGTTACGGGGGGCGAGCATTAGGGGTCACGGATAAGAATTACCATAAAAGATTTTATTCAGTAAATAAAATACGTTTATGGGGAATCAATATTAACGCTATCAATGCTATTATGATGTAACTGCAGTATTAGTGCATGTAATTAAATTAGAAACAATTTGTTGAGGAATCTTATAGAGGTAGTCGTGCACGAAAAAAATGTCAAGTAAGCTGAGAGTTTTGCACGAAAAAAATGTCACGAAAGCTGAGAGTCGTGCACGAAAAAAATGTCAAGTAAGCTGACAAATTTGCACGAAAAAATGTCACGAAAGCTGAGAGTCGTGCACGAAAAAATGTCAAGTAAGCTGAGAGTTTTGCATGAAAAAATGTCACGAAAGCTGAGAGTCGTGCACGAAAAGATTTCACGTAAGTTGAGAAAGACTTAACTTACGCATATCTGCTCAGTTTACTTTCTGAAATTTACACAATTTGCATTAAACGTCCCGTAAAATCAAAATTATTTTTGAACATCTTATTCATGCCTTCACAAGCCATTCAAAATGCAGTTTCTGCCGCTTTTCCTTTTTTTGTGGAATTTTTGTTTGTTTTTAGTTTTAAATTTTGCTGTGGACGCTATGTACCCATTCTAGCATTAAATAATTGAGAATTTTGCTAGAATCATAGTCTACAAAACATTTAAAATTGGCTACTTTTATGTGATTCTCGAATTAAATACATACGTAAAATTGCTTTATGTGAACACAAGTCGTAAGTAGTAAGAGAAAATATTAATTAATATGTACGACCATTCCTATTTTCTATTTTCATTCAAACTATCTCTATCTAATTTTATTATTGTTTATAAGATTATTAAAATGCACTATTTTACAAAAACTGTCCTTCCGTAGGCATACGAGGTGCTGGGAGTGTTGCATCACTCCCAATTATGAGCTGAAGGGGAAGCGTCGGGCCGTTTCTACTCGAAAGGCGTGCAGTATTTGGTCTTTTTGTGGCCTAAGCAGTAGAAAAATTAATTACTTTATCGACAAAATGAATTTTAACAAGCAAATAGCAAGAAGTTTATTACAAAGCAAATTCTCTTTACCTTTTCGTTTGCTAATTATTTCAATAATGCTGTCAGATGAGAGCAGATGCCCTTAACTTAAATATGTAAAAGATATATTTTTCATCTAAACCATATTTGACTTTTTTTGGCAGGGGAGAAGGCGCTAACATGACATCAAAATTTTCCTGACAATAATTTATAGTCATCCGTATTACATTTTTCTGGCTTCAACGTTTATTCGAATAAAGTATTTGCGAAATAATGTGACATTTTAACATCACACGATAACGGAAAACTATAAAGGCAAACATTTAAAGCGAGCACATTAAAAAAATAGTATTGTGTCTTTTTCTTTATATAAACTCTTTTTCTATACGGCGTGAGTGAAAGTTTAAGCATGAAGTGTCTTCTGCATCTTGTGCTACTTCTATTGACGGCAAAAGAAATACATCCAATCCCTAAAGCTTTCTTCATGGAACTGTGAAGCAAAGACTGAGGTGATGATGAACATGCAGTAGGCCTTCGACATGTTTCATAGAAACACAAGAATATTGAGATTGAAAGCATGCATGAAAAAATTTACAAATTGCATGCCATATTTACCATGTTGCACATGTTGTCTTTTGCTAACTCTTTTGCAATCAATTGACAAATTCCTACTGATCTCATTAATGTATCACTAATCAATTCATAGTCACATGATTTATGTGACTATTATTTAAACATTTCTTAAACATAATGATTGTAAACTACAATGCTCGAAAAACTTACAAGATCACAATTATAAAATTATTTTTCTGTTGGTAGAAAATCTTCTGATAAGCCCCGGCCCTAAGGCCTTCGTCTTCCTACTTTCCTGCTTATTTCTTGCTTCATTTTTAACTATCAAGACTTGTAACTATTTGCTAAAGATTATTGCTTTTTTTCTATCTTACCGCATGTGACCACATGGACAAAATATTTTATCGATACAAATAGTTAAGGTAAGGTAAAATACCACTCAATCAACAAAAACATAAATATGAATATTGAAAAGCGCAATTTTGACCTTAACAATATGTGTTAGCCTAGCAATCCAGGCATATAGTGTTTTTCTATATCAATGAATTTCATGTAGGGCAATTTTTGCTTTTGAGCGTCATCTCCCCTTTTGGAGATGACGTACACTCTTTCTTGGCATTATAAATATCGGTAGATTGTAAATTTTCATTTAGCAGACGTCGAAACCTGAGGAGTAGTCTGCCGAAATGCATCGTGTCGTTTAATTTAGAACTATTGGGTTAGTGCTCTTTACTTAAAACAGTTCTTCTAAGAACTATCAACTTATCGTATTACTTTTACCATTCACTATGCTATTTGCTATCTTTAGAACTATTTTCAGATTTGTCACCACGACAAAGTCTCTATTTTATTAATTTTTGTTTTCGTCGGGCACAGAATAGACATCTAACAGAAGGCTCACTCGGCTAAAATCGTGCCTAATTTTTTTACTGCGCATGCGTGACTTCCCAGCAAGATACTTTCACAAAATCAATACGGAATAGTATTGTACTGATAATTCACGTTTGAAGCTAAAGTTTGCCGAAATTTTTATAAAGAGTTATCATCTTGCAGAGAATATAAAGTTCAAAGCTTTTGTAGTGCAAAACGCTACATTTGTGAAAACATCTATATTTTCTATTGCGATCTAGCGGAAGTATCTTGCTGGAAGGCGTGTCTGCTTAGAATTTGCTCCAGAAAAGTGGGGGACACAAACATCAAAGGTTCCGAGACGAGTGGACTTCTGTTAAGATATCTATTCGGTTTTAGAATGCAGCAGAATCAAATTTCTCCAATTTGTAGGGAAAGTCAGACCACTTTTGTACAATCGTCTTCCATTTAAAGTACCAATTTCAACGCGGAAATTAGCAATTTTCAGAAGTGGAAAATCCCCGTGCTCGCTCCTTGCTCGTTTACCCCAGTTGAAACCACAATTCTTGCAGACTGTCTTCCCGATCATATCAAATCCAGGACACCTACCGGTGCTTGGCGCGCCTTCAATGGCTTCAAAGCTGGCGTTAGGAAGATTTTCCGTGTAATCGGGGACAATATAAGAAGTATAGCATTTCTTTATGTCTTTTGCCTTGCATGCAAACACGTCACATTTCTTGCAGAACAATTTTACATCATCTGTGACATCTTTGGCAGGATTCTTAGTCGACATTTTATTGTACTCTTCGAGTATTTTCTGTTGGATTTCGACCAACTAAAAACATTAAAGTTACAACGAAATATGACTCTTCCTCTATCCAAGAAAATATATTTCTACAAGTATTCATATCTCTATACATAGATGGAGGAATTTCATTGATATACACGTTGTATGTATACATATGTAAACACATACCGATAATAACAAATAAAATAAACATTCTACCTTATACTACATCTACAATAATTGAATAAGAATTAAAAGTATCTACATATCTAAGAAAAGTATTACTGGTTTTGAATGGTTGATCTTCTCTTTTAAAACTGCAACGTGTTTCTCCTAAGCGGTTAATAGCTTGTCTTAAAATCTTGTAATTTACCTTGTCCATGCACAATTTGAATTAAAGTCACAAAAGTGTACTCTTGACATGAAACGACGAAGTTGCACTTCATAAACAAAAAAATCGGTAATTCTAGTAAACTACTGCAAATAAGGAGAAATGTCAATTTTCCCTCCTCCTTTATGTTACATAATCAAACACTAATAACAAAATGTTAGCAAGGTATTTTGCACTCATTGTCACTTGCAAATGTTTCGTAATAATTGTTCATAAAATAACCGATGTGAGCTCAACCAATCAAATCATTCAAAGAAAATTCACAAATGAACCATGAATAAATGTTGAGGAAAAATTAAATTGTTTGTTTCAAATTTTTCCGTTTCGCATTATAGTCATTTTATAAAAGAATAAATGAAATTTTTTGGTGTTTGCATTGCTTATGCAAACCTCGGCGAAGTTTTTGAGAACTCTCGAGCAGGTACAAACTGTCGCCCTTCGGTCTCGGGCTTAAACTGATCTGTTCTTGAGTTCTCCTCAGTTTTCATAAGCCTGTGCAAACACAGTAAACATCTTTTATTTCTTAATTGATTATATTATATTCAGGTGGAGGATGAACGACAATTCTTCTTATTTGATCTAGTGTAAGCATGTATGACTCAATATACACTGTAATTCTTAGCAAACTACGACAGAGAAGAGGACACTCTTACCTGTTTGTCAAATTCTTCTTTGTTTTGATTTATTACTTTCAAAAGTGCGTCTTTCATTAATTTCTCCTTTTCCATATCACGCTCCTTCATCGTGGCTTGATCATGTGGTACGATAATCTCGTATTGCCAACTGTCGTGACCAGTCTCTCGTGACCTTACTCGGCCACGAGCTTGCATAAACGTTATTTCGTTACCAGGCATGCCATAGTTGATGACGAAATTGCAATCGGGGACATCTATACCTTCAAGTAGGACTGATGTGGCTACAATGATGTTGCTGTCACCGTTGCGAAAGTTTCTTATCTCCCGATCTTGTTTGGCTTTGGGCATACCACCTGAATGAAATTAAGAACTAAGAATTATGAACTAGGAATTTTGGAGAGTTTGTACATCCTACGACATGACTACTCCAAACTAAGACTAGCGAAAGACGTTCTGGACAAAGGCTCAGGGGAGCCTGGAATCACGTGTGTTTAAAATGGGGGAAATACTTGCGATGTAACAAAAAGCTGAAATATCCTTTTTCTCATACGAATTGCGTTGCAATCAACCTGTTGCCATCTAGCATTATCCCAAGTTCATCATCACACTTTTCTGTATAATACGTACCGAGTCCATTTCTTTGGCCGCAACCAATCACAACAGAGGGATTGTTCACCAACCCTTCTAAAGACGCGGAACATCTAAGCCAGTTGAGAAGAGCAAAAGCAACCAGCCTTGTTTTCACAAAAATAATTCCCTTCGATTTGTTGCCATCGCCAGATAACTTATCAACAAGACGTTGCTCCAACACTTGCAAACCTGGACTCACCACTGGGATGGAGCATTCGATAGCCGAAACAGCATCGTCAAATAGCACACAAAGTTTCTTTTCCATATCGGTCGATGACTTATAGTTTATATTTTCCTTTAGATAGCGAAGGGCATCCTCAGAGCGGACATCTTCATTAATCATTAAAGAATTGTTGTATTCTTTTAGATGCTCAAAACACGTAAAAAGATCGCGCCCCAGTTCTTTCTTGAGCATCTCCACCACCCAATTTTCATATCGCTGACTTCCGTGAGGATGGGCAGATTTTTCAAAATCTTTCTCGG
>NW_025813484.1:4067782-4140004 GCF_021976095.1 Xenia sp. Carnegie-2017 | reverse complement strand
AACAAGGAGAAGTGGTTCCTAACGGACGAAAGATATCAAACAATACACATTTTAATTCGTAATTTAAGCAGACTTTTATTTGGGGTGACAGCAATTTCGATGATAATTTATGAAGCTTCATAGTACGAAATAACTTGTATACGAAATAACTTGCCCTGGCTGTGGTAAAACCTACATCAGCATAACACAAAGATGCCTATCTGTACGGCTCAGAGAACATGCAACCAGGCTCTCTTCTAGTGCAGTTGGCCATTTCTCTGAGTTTGAAAACGCTCAATTCCTGGCTACTCTACAAAACCAGTTTTCACCAGAGCCCTCTATAATATAATATAGTATAGTATTGTTGTATTTCGACAACCTTAGCGGTAGTCATCTTCAGAGTCAAATGAGGAGTAAACGTCAGGTTAGCCGTATTTGTTATCTGGTTCTTACGTCGTTGTATTGTGTGTACAGGAAATGTGTGGGTGTAAATTGTGAATTAGTGTGAAGTAAAATATTTTTATTTTTAATAGTTGATTCGTCTGTAACAGACGTTAATCCGTGCTCGTATCAGTCGTCTACTGGTGGATTTGACAATCTGAATAGCCTCTTGTGTGTCCAACGGGGACTTAATTCTAAGTCCTGCCGGAACGAGACCAAAATCCTTGCAGCGGTGGTTGAACCAGAGTTGTTGGCGAATGCGTCTGACGTTGCTTGCAAAACGTATGTAGTCTTTAGCAAGTTTTTCGCTCTGTCGTCCAGATCATCGTAATAAAGTAAATGGTTTGAACCCGGGTATCGTTACATGTTTGTAAATGTCGATCGCCCAGGTTGGTATAGTCGGCAGGCCTTAGAATTAAGTCGTTGAACTATACAAGAGGCTATTCAGATTGTCAAATCCACCAGTAGACGACTGATGACGAGCACAGATTAACGTCTGTTACAGACGAATCAACTATTAAAATTAAAAATATTTTACTTCACACTAATTCATGTTTCAATACACATTTCCTGTACACACAATACAACGACTGAACCAATAACAAATGCAATAACCTGACGTTTACTCATTTGACTCTGATAACTTAGGTAATCGAAACGTCAGTCAACAATAACAAAAACAGTCCTTCTCAGGACTATGCCAACCTGGACAATCGACATTTACAAACATGTAACGATACTCCCGGGTTCAAACCATTTACTTCAATGATCTCTCTCCACCTCCCAGAACTCCCTCTCCTATAGAAAACCTTGTATTCAAAAACAATAAAATACTTCACTCAACCGAATCTAACAACTACCACATTCTTGTTTTTCTTGAAGCACTTCTCATCAAACACAACAAACGTTTCTAAACACGAGACTTAAGGCTAGCAAAGAATTACAACTCTTCTCCTAAATTACAATACACTCATTCTACCAATCGGATCTGTGGTTTCAATTCATCCTTTTGAAATACTACACCTCTTCCAACACTGCTTTTGTAAATATCACACTATTTAATTTCTATTGCTTACTTACGTTACTTAATTCATGCATTGTAAATATATATGTGTATGTATGGTTTTAAATATCATTCTGTCTGAGGATGACTTTGAAATAAAGTCGAAAATTTACAGTTCACTTCTTGTCTTGTTTTGATTCATATTTTGCAATCGCAAGATGACTTGCTTTTTCGAATTTGCTTTATACTATATTTCTTTAAATTGTCGACTGGTCATGGTTTTATAAATCCACGTGGCCAGTATTGTGCATGGAAAATCATGCTTTACGAAATTTTCCAACGAGTTAAAACTTTTAGCAATCACAAGAAACGTCGATAGTTGCTTCATTTGAGTAAGCTTGCACCATATACAAATTTGGATGTTGGCCATCTCAGCCAATTCAAATTTTTACCTTCAGTCATTCACAACAAATGGTATGTGTTGGGTAAAAGAAAGCATTTTTGTCAGTCCTAACATTGTACACGTTGCACTTCCGGATCTGCTAGTCTGCACGTCTATGGATTAAATTAGGCAAAACGTAAACGGGCAAATTTTCTCATTGATTGAACTGCTGTAAATAAAATCAAAAGTTTTAATAGTTACTACGTAGTTATCTCATGAAATACAAAGTTTATTACAGAAACAAATGATGCGTGCAAAATGTGCATCAAATCCACTCGATAGCTAAACAAATGCCTGTGATAATTTGGAATCATTTTCTTGTGCATTTCTCGCTCGCTGTAGTTTGATGATATTTTGGTGTCTGTATAACACATTGAGTGTGAGTGTTTTTTTAGAATACAGGTGTAAGTCTTGGTTTTGTAAGTGTTTGAAAAAAAGCATAACACTTTGTATCAACATTATTACCAAAAATTTACAGCTGAGAATGGCAAATTTGTAATAGTATCTTAGATAGACATAAGAATGGAGAGTAAAAGAAGTTCAAATTCATTCAAATTGTATGAACACAAATTTACTTTGTAAACTGTGAGAATTTTGAGCAAGCCTGTACCATATAGCATACTAATCTGGAAGTTCGTCATATCAGCCAATTCAAATTTTTACCTTCAGTCATTCACAAAAAATGGTCTGTGTTTAGTATGGATAGAAAGCAATTTTGTCATATTCCTGACTGGCTGACACTGTACTCGTTGCACTTCCGGTCTGCAATTTACACGTTCACGGATTAAATTAGGGAAAAAGTAAATTGGCAAATTTTCTCATTGATTGAACTGCTATAAATAAAATCAACAGTTTTAATACTAGCCATCTCCAGAAATACAAAGTTTATTACAGACAGCTGACACACGCAAAGTGTGCATTAATATCCACTCGATAACTAAACAAAATATAAACGCCTGTGATAATTTGGAATCATTTTCCCGTACATTCTCGCTCGTTGTAGTTTCATGCAGAGGATATATTTATTGACTACAAAAGAACACTTTATTCTTCCATGCATATAAAGTAGGCTAAAGGCTATTTTTGGATTACAAACATTAACAGTTTACAAATTTTCCATTGTCATGTCTGTTTTTAAATTTTCACTTCAATGAGCGTGCTGAAGGAAGATGATTAAGATGACAAAACAAAGGAAGAGAACAGATAAAGCTTAGCGACTCAGTAACATTATTCACAACTCAACATCGCCACATCAAGAATGGTCGGTTAAAAGAAACTACTTTCCAATCAAGAAAAAGTCATTAAGATGTTCTTCAAAACTCTCTTTTTCATTTGTTATCTTTTGGCCACGGTCCATGCAGGTAGGGTTTTTCAACTTTAGAAATTTTAGAATTTGTAGCTTGTATTGAGACTTTGAGCACTGTGTAGTGTAGAAGACGGCGTAAACTGAGGTGTAGAAAAAGCAGTGCTGACTGTTTTGTCAGTCTTCAATTTTGATTCATCACTAGTTTATAAGACAGATTTTACTGTGAAATTTAAATTTGGCATCTTATTTTGAGAAAAATGCTTACTGGTTTTGTTTCAAGTTATTTCTATACATTTTTTTCTTGCTACAAAATCTTTAAAACTTGGTTGTGCTGAAATACAAATCATCACATTAATCGAGCTGACGACTGTTTCACAATTCACATCGCTTTAATCGTCCTAATCAGGTAATAGAAGAAAAATCGTTGAGCTACAAATGCATACCTTCAGGTGAAGATGAACTTATGACAACCTATTTTACACGAATAAGTTTTTGACCTACATCAGCCCGAAGTTGTAAGTGTTAGTGTTCCATGCAATGTAGAGAACCGCGTAGAGTGCGTAATTTGCATAATTTTACAAATATGTTTACATTGCCTTTTAAAGGAAAATGGAGAACAATTGCGTGGAACAAGTGCGTTGGGGCCAAAAACAATCAATATGCTGAATTTTCATACCCAGGCCCTTCGCGGTTTATCATTGCTCTAAAGTTACATCATACCACTGGAAAGATTGGATGTGCTTCTTCAGCCAGAACCAACTGGGGCTGCTGGCAATCACACCGATTGAACATTATCATTACAGGTAAATTAATAAAAAATGATCAGCTGGAACATTTTCAAAGATAGTTTTGTTGCAAAATAGTTAACATAAAAAATCTTAATCGTCTGTCGAAGAATCATTCAAATAACTTTTGGTTAATTCAGACTTAAAACAAATGGAAGTCGATGTTCTAACACTTATTAATGACAGTATTTCTGCATATACTGAACACTTTAATACAAACAGACGATTAAACCTTTATAAGGTTGAGTAGTTCATATTTTGGGTAGCTAGTTGACTGAGTTTTATTGTTGACGCTCTCGCCCACCATTTCAAGTCATATTTAGTGAGAAAAACTGGGTAAGAATCATTAAAAGTCATACGAGGCCGAACAAGAATTACGTTTGTAATGACTTTTAAACTATCCGCGATCGCAATGTTAAAAGTCTGAATGTAGGGTAATAGTAATTGGCCAAACATTACATAAAAAGCATTTAATTTATGCGATCAATATTTCTGTTATTGAATTTCAGACACAAGAAATAAACGTATATTTCCTGCACCGTCTTTGATTACACCCAGCACTAATGGCAACTGGTACACTCTGCCTGGATACAATTATAACTCGCCGAGTATCACCTTCGCTGTACCAGGTTTGCGATGGTTGTATTATGGTCAAACATTCAGAATCTGGTACGGAGAAGATCTGCAAGATTACACGGAATACGACAATCATGGAAAAACTTGTATGAATGTACTCGTTTACACTACACTTGTATGAATGTACATTTACTCATTTTAAAATTTTGTTGTTGTAATCCGAATAAAATAGTATGTTAGTCTGTTTAGTTTACTATGGCAGTATGGCTATATGATAGATGACAGGTTTCCAATAAGAAATATGAATAAACGAGAAACGTTATCCTAAAAAGAAACACCATGCATTCCTCTTTTACGAAACTTTTTACTCAAGACGAAATAAAATTTAGCCATTTACAGTTTAACTTTGTCATCTTTCATTTTATAATAAATTTAGGTCAACTAGAATTACTTTTGATAAGGAAGTTTTGAATGTATACCTATATATCATGAATATTACTATATACAAGAAAAAATTTTCAAATGTTTATAGCCATTGTGAATCCTGTGAAAAATGTATATGATATTTTTATATCACGTTATGACGACTGTAAACTGACGAGTTCATCAATATATTTCTGAGCGGACAAAAATCTTTGTCAATGTTTTTATATACGTTATGTAACAACTAAATGTATGCAAACTGGATTAGAATTTCACTTGCATCACATATTTTTCGATAAGAAATGGTCAGCACTACGTCTGTATACAATATAAACTGGCAGCACTACGTCTGTATACAATATAAACTGGCAGTACTACGTCTGTATACAATATAAACTGGCAGTACTACGTCTGTATACAATATAAACTGGCAGCACTACGTCTGTATACAATATAAACTAGCCGTACTACGTCTGTATACCAAAGATATACATATATGGAGCTTCATAACACTGTATATGGGCTAAAATGTTTCGAAAATTTAGTGTAAGCCTGTACCATATTGGTAATTGATTTTTGGTCTTTTCGTTTCAAACTTCTACCTTGACAAAGCATGGCAGTAATTGGTACGAAACATTTTTTTAAAAACAAAGAACAACACATGAAATTTGATACAGAAACAATGCTTCATTGTTCCCAAATTAACCTATATAAACGCCAAGCACGCTCAATAATCGTCAGTTTAGAAAAAAAAATTCGCATCATAGGAAAACCATGAAGATGTTCTACAAGACTCATATTTGCATAAGTTTCCTATTGGCCACAGCTCATGCAGGTATCGTAAAGATTTTCACGAAAATTAAGAATCGATAAAAGCTCTATTTGTAGGTTGTATTGGGGTTTGTGTGCAAGGAAAGGTTGTTCACTCACCGGCATAAAAAGTACTGGCGATTTTGATATTATCAAATTAAATCACTAATGTCGTATAAAAACTTGATTTTTAACATTGACTATCTACTTCGTCACACGCACATTGTCAGATCAAAAAAATCGTTTTGTGTTTACAAGATATTTAATCGTGAGCTAAATTTAAGCAATAAAATTACCAGATCGCATCGCAATTTTTTTTTCAATCATTATGGCAGTTTGGATGAGACACTGACTGCACCGAAAAGAATTACAAAAAGAATTACAAAAGCAAAGAGAAAACAAGAAAATTTTTTAAAAGCAACTAAAATGATGTACTGACTGTGAGGTAGCTACAAGAAAAAACTCTCTGAGCTACAAGCGCACACATTCGTCCTTATGAATGTTATCTTTTTACACAAGGAATTTTACGTTAAGTCCACCGGTAGCTGCAATTAAGTATTCCAATTTATTCTGGTATATTTAATTAAGAACTATATTGTGAGTTTGTGACGCTTTTCAAGTTTTTCAAGTTTTTAGAAGAATGACCGCTTTCGGTAAAGTCGACATAAGCGGGAAGCCGTATCAAAATCTCAACTTTTCGCTACATCAAATCACTAGATATAGCTAACATTCTGTTTTACAGGAACGTGGAAAACCATTGCGTCAAATTTGTGCGTTGGGGCCAAAAGGAAAATTTGCTTCACATCGTGAAGGGAAGACTACCGCTAAGGTTTAATACCTTACATAAGATGGCTACCATTAAGGATGTCGAAATATCACTCTACACCATTAAACTAAAATACATGGAACGCTACCTGAAGCAAATTATTGAATCCAAATCTTACACCAAGACACGCGTGTGTAGTGTTTTGAGTTGTTGAAAAGTGATTGACTACACACGCGTGTCTGGGTGTAAACTTAGGCTTCAAGAATTTATTAGACTTTTCTATTAAAGGTAGCGTTCCATGTATTTTAGTTCAATGCTCAACACTAACACACACAATCTTTATCAAGACTGTACTAACGTGGACAATCTACATCAACAAAGATTGTATGTTTTTATATCTATCTCCATCTTAAGGAAAACGTCATATATAACTGTACTGCTCACGTGGGTGTTGTCGTCATCCGAAAACTCGTGATCTCTGTTTTTCGAAGACATTGGACAATCCTCTTCGTTTCCTTTCGCTATTTGTTCATTGCCTTCGGGATTTATATTTTCTTTCGAGCTGTCTTGATTTTCTTGAACATTCTCGACTTTTTCAATAGGTGTTGTCACCTCATTCGTCTAAAATATCAAGGGAATTTATTCGCTAATAAACTCGACAAATGGTCCAAACCTGAAGACCTGCAAACCTGCACACCTGCAGATCAGAAGGTCAGTTTTATTCCACTTGAAAATCGTTTATTGAAAAACAACTCAATTAAATGGGGAAAAAGCTTAACAAATTTGAAAAAATGCAACAAATCCGAAAAACAATTAGATCCAATTGAAACAACAACTCAACTAATTCGAGAAACAACTAAATGAAATTAAAAGCAATTTGAAAAATTCGTGAGAAAAATTAATTCAATCCTCCATAAAAAATCAAAAAATCCTGTTGTGTGCTCGGGTTAAAACGACGGATTAATACAAGAATTAGACAGGAGTTAAAAGCTCTTGTAAAACTTCAAACTCTGTAGCAAACTTTGCCAAAAAAGGAATAATTTGAATTTAGCCGGTATTTAAATACACGTAAATCTTCGCAGTCTCCACACATCAGCATTTTTATCATTGACGAGTACCTCATCAACAAATGTTGTACCTCATCAACAAATGTTGTACTTCATCAACAAATGTTGTACCTCATCAACAAATATTGCACCTCATCAACAAATGTTGTACCTCATCAACACATGTTGTACCTTTTTACTGTCGTTACTTTTCTCTCGTTCTCTTTTCGTACGATTAGCTCGATTTCTCTGAAAACAAAATGGAGGCAAAGCTGGCTATGTAACCGTGTGAAGACCAATATTGCCAAACAGGAATAGTGAAAAAATGAGCTACGGATCCAGGGAACGCGCAAAATGTGTTCTGGACCCAGAGAATGTATGCCAACCAAGATGCATTGCGCGTTAATCACCACGTGAAGCCATATTTGGGTGGCGAAAATGGCGGATGTTGTCATTGTAGTCAATGTAACTTGGACAAACGATAATAGTTATTGTAAAATTGAATTTTTGCTAACTCTCAGGTAAATTAAACGACGTAGTGTCGAAGTTGAATTCAGTGAGTTGCAGGCTCATAAAGCAACGATGTCAACATAAACAAATACGCGCAATGCATCTTGGTTAGCGCACATTCTTTAAGCCAATCTTTACATTCTGAATTAGTCGATACGTTTATCTATTAGTTGATATAATGATAAACTTTTCCGCTTTTTTCTTCGATTTCTCCTCTCCTCTATTAATTCTTGTATAATTTCTCCTCTTCCTGTATAAAGTTTTTAAATTGTATAATTTTATGAGAAAAGTTAAAATGGAAATCATTGGAAGTAATGCATCCATAGTTTGCATCATAAATTTCAGTATATTTACAAAGTTCGGTATAGTATAGTATAGACAGCACAGCACTTACCTGCAACTAAAAAGCGCATTAAAGACAAACATATTAGTTATACATAGTAAATACATTAACCAAACCTTCAGCTATTTCAAGAATTTTCAGCGCCTCCGATTTAGTCATGACCATTTTTGCGCCTATTTAGTTCACAACCATTTTTCATATACAAAATACAAAATCTCTTGTCGCCATATTGAAAAAACGACACGTCATCCACACCCCCGTCCCAGGATCACAGCATTCGTAACATTACCCATAGATGTTACCAAATGTTATTAATGTTGCGATGTTACCAACAAGGAGGAGTGGTTCCCAACGGACGAAACATATCATAAATACACATTTTAATTCGTAATTTAAGCAGATTTTTGTTTGGAGTGACAGCGATTTCGATGATAATTTATGAAGCTACATAGTACGAAATAACTTGTAAACGAAATAACTTGCCCTGGCTGTGGTAAAACCTACATCAGCATAACACAAAGATACCTGTCTGTACGGCTCAGAGAACATGCAACCAGGCTCTCTTCTGGTGCAGTTGGCCAGCATTTCTCTGAGTGCGAAAACGCTCAATTCCTGGCTACACTACAAAACCAGTTCTCACAACTCAATGATCTCCCTCCATCTCCCAGAACTCCCTCTCCTATAGAAAACCTCGCATTCAACAACTATAAAATACTTGAATCAAACATATCTAACAACTACCACATTCTTGCTTTTCTTGAAGCACTTCTCATCAAACACAACAAACCTTTTCTAAACACGGGACTTAAGGCTAGCAAAGAATTACAACTCTTCTCTTAAATTACAATACACTCATTCTACCAGTCGGATCTGTGGTTTCAATTCATCCTTTTGAAATACTACACCTCTTCCAACTCTTCTTTTGTAAATATCACACTATTAAATTTCTATTGCTTACTTCCGTCACTTAATTCATGCGTTGTAAATATATATGTGTGTATGTATGGTTTTAAATATCATTCTGTCTGAGGATGACTTTGAAATAAAGTCGAAAATTTACATTTCACTTCTCGTCTTGTTTTAATGCATATTTTGCAATCTCAAGATATCTTGCTTTTTCGGAATTTGTTTTATACTATATTTCTTTAAATTATCGGCTGGTCATGGTTTTTATAAATCTATGTGGCCAGTATTGTGTATGGAGAAAACCATGCATTACGAAACTTTCCAACGAGTTAAAAACTTTTTAGCAATCACAAGAAACGTCGATAGTTGCTTCGTTTGAGTAAGCTTGCACCATATACGAATTTGGATGTTGGCCATCTCAGCCGATTAAAATTTTTACTTTCAGTCATTCCCAACAAATGGTCTGTGTTTGGTAATAGAAAGCATTTTTGTCAGTCCTAACACTGTACACGTTGAACTTCCGGATCTGCTAGTCTTCACGTCTGTGAATTAAATTAGGCAAAAAGTAAATGGGCAAATTTTCTCATTGATTGAACTGCTGTAAATAAAATCAAAAGTTTTAATAGTTACTTCGTAGTTATCTCATGAAATACAAAGTTTATTACAGAGACAACTGACGCATAAAAAATGTGCATCAAATCCACTTGACAGCTTAACAAATGCCAGAGATAATTTGGAATCATTTTCCTGTGCATTCTCGCTCGTTGTAGTTTACTTCTGAGGATACACTTAACGACCACAAAAGAACACTTTATTTCCATAACTCTGTATTCTTTCATGCATATAAAGTAGGCGAAAGGCTTTTTCATTGGATTACAAACACTAAAAGTTTACATATTCTCCATTGTCATGTCTGTTTTTGAATTTTCACTTCAATCAGCGTGCTAAAGGAAGATGATTAAGATGACAAAACAAAGGAAGAGAACAGATAAAGCTTAGCGACTCAGTAACATTATTCACAACTCAACATCGCCACATCAAGAACGGTCGGTTAAAAGAAACTACTTTCCAATCAAGAAAAAGTCATTAAGATGTTCTTCAAAACTCTCTTTTTCATTGGTTATCTTTTGGCCACGGTCAATGCAGGTAGGGTTTTTCGACTTTAGAAATTTTAGAATTTGTAGCTTGTATTGAGATTTTGAGCACTGTGTAGTGTAGAAGATGGCGTAAACTGAGGTGTAGAAAAAGCAGTGCTGACTGTTTTGTCAGTCTTCATTTTTGATTTATCACTGGTTTATAAGACAGATTTTACTGTGAAATTTAAATTTGGCATCTTATTTTGAGAAAAATGCTTACTGGTTTTGTTTCAAGTTATTTCTATACATTTTTTTCTTGCTACAAAATCTTTAAAACTTGGTTGTGCTGAAATACAAATCATCACATTAATCGAGCTGATGACTGTTTCTCAATTCACATCGTTTTAATCGTCCTAATCAGGTAATAGAAGAAAAATCATCGAGGTACAAATGCATACCTTCAGGTGAAGATGAACTTATGACAACCTATTTTACACAAATAAGTTTTTGACCTACATCAGCCTGAAGTTGTAAGTGTTAGTGTTCCATGCAACGTAGAGAACCGCGTAGAGTGCGTAATTTGCATAGTTTTACAAATATGTTTACATTACCTTTTAAAGGAAAATGGAGAACAATTGCGTTGAACAAGTGCATTGGGGCCAAAAACAATCAATATGCTGAATTTTCATACCCAGGCCCTTCGCGGTTTATCATTGCTCTAAAGTTACAACATACCACTGGAAAGATTGGATGTTCTCCTGCACATAAAAGCAACTGGGGCTGCTCGCCATCATCCGCAATGAACATTATCATTACAGGTAAATTAATAAAAAATGATCAGCTGGAACATTTTCAAGGATAGTTTTGTTGCAAAACAACATAAAAAATCTTAATCTGTCGAAGAATCATTCAAATAGCTTTTGGGTAATTCAGACTTAAAACAAATGGAAGTCGATGTTCTAATACTTATTAATGACAGTATTTCTGCATATATTGAACAATTTAATACAAACAGACGATTAAACCTTTATAAGGCTGAGTAGTTCATATTTTGGGTAGCTAGTTGACTGAGTTTTATTGTTGACGCTCTCGCCCAGCATTTCAAGTCATATTAAGTGAGAAAAACTGGGTAAGAATCATTAAAAGTCATACGAGGTAGAACAAGAATTACGTTTGTAATGACTTTTAAACTATCCGCGATCGCAATGTTAAAAGTCTGAATGTAGGGTAATAGTAATTGGCCAAACATTACACAAAAAGCATTTAATTTATGCGATCAATGTTTCTGTTATTGAATTTCAGACACAAGAAATAAACGTATATTTCCTGCACCGTCTTTGATTACACCCGGCACTAATGGCAACTGGTATATTTCGCCGGGATACAATTCTAACTCGCCGAGTATCACCTTTGCTGTACCAGGTTTCCGATGGTTGTATCATGGTCAAACATTCAGAATCTGGTACGGAGAAGATCTGCTAGGATATACAGAAAGTGACAATCATGGAAAAACTTGTATGAATGTACTCGTTTACACTACACTTGTATGAATGTACATTTACTCATTTTAAAATTTTGTTGTTGTAATCCCAATAAAAAAGTATGTTAGTCTGTTTAGTTTACTATGGCAGTATGGCTATATGATAGATGACAGGTTTCCAATAAGAAATATGCATAAACGAGAAAATGAAATATTATATCGATTCTTCTGAGCTGTAATCTACATCTGCCATTCATTAGTTGGTGTATGTGTTACAAGAAAAATTTAACGCTCAATTCGCAATTCCAACAAATACGCGAATAAATAGCACGCAAACATTATCCTAAAAAGAAACACGATGCATTCCTCTTTTACGAAACTTTTTACTCAAGACGAAATAAAATTTTGCCATTTACAGTTTAACTTTGTCATCTTTTATTTTATAATAAATTTAGGTCAACTAAATTATTTTAAATGAAGATATGAATGCTGGACAATTTAAGCAATTGTTTCATGAACCTGAATTCAGGTGACTCATGGGTTCGAATCCCGTTGAATTTCAAACGCCGCACTGCATAAAACATTCTTTCATGGGTTCGAATCCCGTTGAGTCACCTGAATTTTTCAGGTTCATGAGACAATTGCTTAAATTGTCCAGCAAAGTCAAAATCATATCTTCATTAATCAAACACCACTGCATAAAACATTCTTTCATAGAATTACTTTTGATAAGGAAGTTTTGAATGTATACCTATATATCATGAATATTACTATATACTAGAAAAAATTTTCAAATGTTTATAGCCATTCGTGAATCCTGTGAAAAATGTATAAGATATTTTTATATCACGTTATGACCGACTGTAAACTGACGAGTTCATCAATATATTTCTGAGCTGACAAAATCTTTGTCAATGTTTTATATACGTTATACATTTAGATGTATGCAAACTGTATTAGA
This sequence comes from Xenia sp. Carnegie-2017, assembly GCF_021976095.1. Lineage (NCBI taxonomy): Eukaryota > Metazoa > Cnidaria > Anthozoa > Malacalcyonacea > Xeniidae > Xenia > Xenia sp. Carnegie-2017. The sequence continues at coordinate 4,127,151 of NW_025813484.1, read as the reverse complement.
ATTTCACTTGCATCACATATTTTTCGAAAAGAAATGGTCAGTACTACGTCTGTATACAATATAAACTGGCAGTACTACGTCTGTATACCAAATATAAACTGGCAGTACTACGTCTGTATTCAATATAAACTGGCAGTACTACGTCTGTATACCATATAAACTGGCAGCACTACGTCTGTATACAATATAAACTGGCAGTACTACGTCTGTATACCAAATATATACATATATGGAGCTTCATAACACTGTATATGGACTAGAATATTTCGAAAATTTAGTGTAAGCCTGTAACATATTTGAATTTGATTTTGGTCTTTTCGTTTCAAACTTCTACCTTGACAAAGCATGGCAGTAATTGGTACGAACCATTTTTTAAAACAAAGAACAAACATGAAATTTGATACAGAAACAATGCTTCATTGTTCCCAAATTAACCTATATAAACGCCAAGCACATTCAATAATCGTCAGTTTAGAAAAAATTATAGAAAAACCATGAAGATGTTCTATAAGATACTGCTTTGCATCAGTTTTCTATTGGCCACAGCTCATGCAGGTATCGTAAAGACTTTTCACGAAAATTAAGAATCGATGAAAGCTCTATTTGTAGCTTGTATTGGGGTTTGTGTGAAAGGAAAGGTTGTTCACTCACCGGCATAAAAAGTACTGGCGATTTTGATATTATCAAATTAAATCACTAATGTCGTATAAAACTTGATTTTTAACATTGACTATCTACTTCGTCACACGCACATTGTCAAATCAAAAAATCGTTTTGTGTTTACAAGATATTTAATCGTGAGCTAAATTTAAGGAATAAAATTACCAGATCGCATCGCAATTTTTATTCCAATCATTATGGCAGTTTGGAGGAGACACTGATTGCACTGAAAAGAATTACAAAAAGAATCACAAAAGCAAAGAGAAAACAAGAAAATTTTTTAAAAGCAACTAAAATGATGTACTGATTGTGAGGTAGCTACAAGAAAAAAATCTCTGAGCTACAAGCGCACACATTCGTCCTTATAAATGTTATCTTTTTACACAAGGAATTTTACATTAAGTCCACCCGTAGCTGCAATTAAGTATTCCAATTTATTCTGGTATATTTAATTAAGAACTATATTGTGAGTTTGTGACGCTTTTCACGTTTTTCAAGTTTTTAGAAGAATGACCGCTTTCGGTAAAGTCGACATAAGCGGGAAGCCGTATCAAAATCTCAACTTTTCGCTACATCAAATCACTAGATATAGCTAACATTCTGTTTTACAGGAACGTGGAAAACCATTGCGTCAAATTTGTGCGTTGAGGCCAAAAGGAAAATTTGCCTCACATCGTGAAGGGAAGACTACCGCTAAGGTTTAATACCTTACATAAGATGGCTACCATTAAGGATGTCGAAACATCACTCTACACCATTAAACTAAAATACATGGAACGCTACCTGAAGCAAATTATTGAATCCAAATCTTACACCCAGGCACGCGTGTGTAGTGTTTCGAGTTGTTGAAAATTGATTGACTACACACGCCTGTCTGGGTGTAAGCTTAGGCTTCGAGAATTTATTAGACTTTTCTATTAAAGGTAGCGTTCCATGTATTTTAGTTCAATGCTCAACACTAACACACACAATCTTTATCAAGACTGTACTAACGTGGACAATCTACATCAACAAAGATTGTATGTTATTATATCTATCTCCATCTTAAGGAAAAAGTCATATATAACTGTACTGCTCACGTGGGTGTTGTCGTCATCCGAACACTCGTGATCTCTGTTTTTCGAAGACATTCGACAATCCTCTTCGTTTCCTTTCGCTATTTGTTCATCGCCTTCGGGATTTATATTTTCTTTCGAGCTGTCATGATTTTCTTGAACATTCTCGACTTTTTCAATTGATGTTGTCACCTCATTCGTCTAAAATATCACGGGAATTTATTCGCTGATAAACTGGACAAAATGGTCCAAACCTGCAGACCTGCTAACCTGCAGATCAGAAGGTCAGTTTTATTCCACTTGAAAATCTTTTATTGAAAAACAAGTCAATTAAATGGGAAAAAAGCTTAACAAATTCGAAAAAAATGCAACAAATCAGAAAAACAATTAGATCCAATTGAAAGAACAACTCAACTATTTCGATAAACAACTAAATGAAATTAAAAACTATTTAACGAATTCGTGAGAAAAATTGATTCAATCCTGGATAAAAAACAAAAAATCCTGTTGTGTGCTCGGGTTAAAACGACGGATTAATACAAGAATTAGACAGAAGTTAAAAGCTCTTGTAAAACTTCAAACTCTGAAGAAAACTTTGCCAAAAAGGGAATAATTTGAATTTAGCTGGTAATTCAAATATACGTAAATCTTCGCAGTCTCCACACATCAGCATTTTTATCATTGACGAGTACCTCATCAACACATATTGCACCTCATCAACAAATGTTGTATCTCATCAACACATGTTGTACCTTTTTACTGTCGTTACTTTTCTCTCGTTCTGTTTTCTTACGATTAGCTCGATTTCTCTGAAAACAAAATGGAGGCAAAACTAGCTATGTAACCGTGTGAAGACCAATATTGCCAAACAGGAATAGTGAAAAAATGAACTACGGATCCAGGGAAAGCGCAAAATATGTTCCGGACTTAGAGAATGTATGCCAACTAAGATGCATTGCGCGTTAATCACCACGCGACGGCCATATTTTGGGTGGCGAAAATGGCGGATTTTGTCATTGTAGTTAATGCAACTAGGACAAACGATAATAGTTATTGCGAAATTGAATTTTCAACCAATGTTTTTTTGTTAACTCTCACAAATTAGACGATGTAGTGTCGAAGTTGAATTCAGTGAGTTGCAGGCTCAAAAAGCAAAAATGTCAACATAAACAAATACGCGCAATGCATCTTGGTTAACACAAATTCTTTAAGCCAACCATTACATTCTGAATTAGTCGATACGTTTATCTATCAGTTGATATAATGATATTCCATTAAAACTCTGTATGAAATAGGATAGAGTACATTCTCCTGTATCCAACATTATCAAAAGACAATCCTTCATAATTACGTAGGAGGGCCTTCGGACGAAAAGTCCATTTAGGTTTAGCCTGCACTCGAGAAACATTTCAATTTTGTCTGATTAACATAGCTAATAACCAGAAAGACTAAATAAACTTTAAATAAAAAACAGGTGAAATGAAACCTTTCTTCTAGCTTTGCGTTTTTCCGCTTTTTTCTTCGATTTCTCCTCTTCCTGTATTAATTCTTCGGCATTTTTTCTTGCTTCCAAGATATAAACACACGATATTACAAATGCATTTCAAAAACACCAGAAATACCACGAGAAACAATCATATCGACAAAGTATACATTCAACGTCGTATATGATAGAATTGCAGCTTACTTCTTCAGATATTTCTGGACGGACCTGTTTTTTCTTTTTCAAAACTTCTTGCTTAACTGGAAATTAAAGTATAACACACCACTTACATAAAGGGAATACACACCATTTCTATTGCAAATTGTCATGTACTTTGCCATCACTTTCTCAGCATTTCTATTTGTAGTAGTTTTAAGAGGAATGAAAGCAACAGGAAAAACAGATTGATTGATTTGAGAGAGTATGAGAGAGACACAAAGGGCCGAAATGCCCACCAAATTTCACCTGTTTTCAAGGCCGCTCTATAGGAAACCAAACGTCAACCAACCTTACGTAAGTTTCAAAGCTACTCATACAAACTTACAAGAATTAGCTGTTGCTTTACTGACTTCTTGCCATCATATCAGAATACTTTGCATGATGTTGTCAACTTCGATAAATGGGAAAATCCTCGTCCGAGTCAGACATAAGAAAATCATCATCATCATCATCATAGTCGTCGTCATTGTAACCATCATATTCGTCATTGTATTCATCATCCGAATAAAAAAAATTATCTGGAGCAAAGTCTATAAAAGTAACTATTCAAAGACAAATGACTATAATGAATGAACATACAGGGACTGCGGAAATCAATAATTGGCGGGGGTCATATTCACACATGCATGTTATAATCCGTAGAAAACACGAAATTTTAAAGGAACTTAATATGGCATGTCATGGATACATAAATATTACACCTTCCCTCACCAATTATCGATTTTCCGCGGTCCCTGACTTAAGGAGGTGAAGATGTAGAAGTGTAAGTAAATGAATTTAGTGAAATTACTGCATTTTAACAAAAGACATGCAACTATAAAAGTTCACATCCAGCAAAATTGTGTAAAGTTTAAAAATAAACAAGCATGACAGTGCTAATCCTTCCAGGATTGCTAGATTATCATAAAAAACAAGATTCCTGACACATAATAACCTGATTCTAACGGATAAATGACATGTCTTTGGCACTAGTTTCAAAGTGTATATGGCCATCAAGCAGGTTGTATACAACTGTGTATAGTCTGCGTATTTATTCACTGTAAAATGTCAATACTCACATCCATTATTGCTGAAGAATATGTGAGCAAACAAATCAAACATATCTGCCTAAAATGAAGTACAATAAAATTTATCAGTGTCAGCATGCAATCAATGCTCATCAAATGTATTGTGGTTTTATATGAGAATGTACCCCTGAAAACATCTAACTGAGAAAGTTGCATACATTGCAAATTCAACTCTTCCCCATGTGAAATGTTTTGTTAACTCCACACTACCAACCATTGATATCCTGATCTTATCATCATACATTGCAAATTTAACTTCCCCCATGTAAAATGTTATGTTAAGTCCACACTAGCAACCATTGATATCCTGATCTTATCATCATACATTGCAAATTTAACTAACTCCCCCCCTCCCCATGTAAAATGTTACGTCCACACTACCAACCATTGATATCCTGATATCATCATCGTCTTCCTTACTGGTCAACCTCTTGTATGCCTCAGAAATTTCTTGAAATTTCTTAATTGGATAAATAATGAACAATAATTACAACAAGGTGTTTGTAGCTGTTGTCCCAACTAGTTAAACTGGAAGTTGGCTGAGAAAACTCAAGATATTTTATTTATATTCTGCAGTTATATGCACAGCATTTGTGCAACTGGCTTCAGAATTTCAATGCACTATGTAGTTACTTAGCCAATCAGAGCTTCATACAAGCCATCACAGTTGTAAATTAAGTTGGTTAAACAATTTGTTTTTATCTTGTTTTCCTGCACAAAAAGGGAATTTTTACATACATATATGAGACCAAACAACTAAAGAATTTCATATAATTTTTAATCATTTTATATACCTTGGTTGATTCAGCACTGTTGCTATGTTTATCCGGGTGCCATCGCAGGGCTAGCTTTTATAACTTGCAATTTCATCTTGTGTGGAGCCTATAGAACAGATGCGTCAATATCATTAATCACTAGTTGCCATTTGACATTTCTATATAATTAGTTGATAATGGATATGGTTTCTTTATAAGAAATAGCCTTATTACCACACCAGGTTATATTGTTACATTTGGCAATTGTGGGTTTTGTTAGGTAATAATTATTGATACCACACTTATATTGTGTACAATTTATTTGGTAGTGACTGTGGGTTTTGTTAGGTAATAATTATTGATACCACATTTATATTGTGTACTGTTCATTTGGTAGTGACAAAATGACAATTAATTTTGTTTTCACATTTGGATGCAGTTTTGCAAAATATTCAGCCAATAACATGTGATAACAACAGAAATGCAGTCAAGAATCATATCTTTTATTATGTAACAGAAGTTAAATTTTTATTTATCTGATACAAAACTGTCTCATATGAATGCATTTTTACTGCTTAAAAGGAAAATATGATTATGTTGACTAAGCATATTCTTAAAATTATATAATTTACTCATTGAGAGAACATGTCCTGGCCGTTTTATAAAATGTTTACTGAGCTTAGATAAATTATTTGAAGAGCGAATACTTCAAAAGCACAACTTTTGTTTTTGGAAATTTTCAGCGGAAAAATTATAAGGAAAGGAAACTATTTATGATAGTCTGAGGAAGAAAGTATTTTCCTCAAAATCAAACAAGTTTTTAAATTGTATAATTTTAGCAATATGAGAAAACTTAAAATGGAAATCATTTGAAGCAATGCATCCATTGTTTGCATCATAAATTTCAGTATATTTACAAAGTTCAGTATAGTATAGTATAGACAGCACAGCACTTAACTGCAACTAAAAAACGAATTAAAAACAAACATATTAGTTACACATAGTAAATACATTAACCAAACCTTCAGCTATTTCAAGAATTTTCAGCGCCTCCGATTTAGTCATGACCATTTTTGCGCCTATTTAGTTCACAACCATTTTTTATATACAAAATACAAAATCTCTCGTCGCCATATTGAAAATGGGGCACGTCATCCACACCCCCCGTCCCAGGATCACAGCATTCGTAACATTACCCATAGATGTTACCAAATGTTATTGATGATGCTGCGATGTTATCAACAAGGAGAAGTGGTTCCCAACGGACGAAACATAACAAACAATACACATTTTAATTCGTAATTTAAGCAGATTTTTCATTTTTGAGTGACAGCAATTTCGATGATAATTATGAAGCTACATAGTACGAAATGACTTGTATACGAAATAACTTGCCCTGGCTGTGGTAAAACCTACATCGGCATAACACAAAGATGTCTGTCTGTACGGCTCAGAGAACATGCAACCAGGCTCTCTTCTAGTGCAGTTGGCCAGCATTTCTCTGAGTTCGAAAACGCTCAATTCCTGGCTACTCTACAAAACCAGTTTTCACAACTCAATGATCTCCCTCCACCTCTCAGAACTCCCTCTCCTATAGAAAACCTTATATTCAACAACTATAAAATACTTCAATCAAACATATCTAACAACTACCACATTCTTGCTTTTCTTGAAGCACTTCTCATCAAACACAACAAACCTTTTCTAAACACTGGACTTAAGCCTAGCAAAGAACTACAACTTTTCTCTTAAATTACAATACACTCATTCCACCAGTCGGATCTTTGGTTTCAATTCATCCTTTTGAAATACTACACCCTTTCCAACTCTACTTTTATAAATATCACACTATTTAATTTCTATTGCTTACTTCCGTTACTTAATTCATGCGTTGTAAATATATATGTGTATGTATGGTCACAGAATAAGGAATGTAAAGGAAGCGCCACTCGATGTCGGAACCTATGATGTTCGTGTCCCCTGTTTTGAGTTCTACAATCCATGTATTTTAAACGGCGGCCATATTTCCAGCCGGATCATGGTTTTAAATATCATTTTGTCTGAAGATGACTTTCAAATAAAGTCGAAAATTTACAGTTCACTTCTCGTCTTGCAGAGTTGTAAGTAGAACGTTAATTGTGGGTGTATATTCATATATTCAGTTGTGCCCTACTGATTTCTTTTGAAATTCAAATCACTTTCAAAAGAAATCAGTAATTCTAGTTACGCCTCTGTTGTCTTGTTTAAGTTGTTTTAATGCATATTTTGCAATCTCAAGGTGTCTTGCTTTTTCTGAATTTGCTTTATACTATATTTCTTTAAACTGTCGGCTGGTCATGGTTTTTATGAAGCTACGTGGCCAGTATTGTGTATGGAGAAAATCATGCATTACGAAATTTTCCAACGAGTTAAAAACTTTTTAGCAATCGCAAGAAACGTCGATAGTTGCTTCATTTGAGTAAGCTTGCACCATATACGAATTTTGATGTTGGCCATATCAGCCAATTTGAGGTAAGTCATGCTCATAAACCACAAAAACATGTTAAGGAAATAGTATGTGCGTAGTTTAGTTTATCAATGTATCCTTTCCCACACGGCTAACAGCCAAGAAACAGTTATTGACGTTAGTTAAATTTCCTTATGTACCATATATAGCTTAAATAGATTAACTACTCCGACCAATAGCAATATTTGTTATTTGTAATAAAGAGTATAAATACTGCTCTGTGAAATAGTAAAAATCAGATCGATCATTCAGTTCACTCGTGGTTGTTACTGAAGGTATAGAGTATATTAAGAAAGAAATATGGCGAGTAACTCGAACTCAACACAATTCAAATTTTTACCTTCAGTCATTCACAACAAATGGTCTTTGTTTGGTAATAGAAAGCATTTTTGTCAGTCCTAACACTGTACACGTTGCAATTCCGGATCTGCTTGTCTGCACGTCTATGCGTTAAATTAGTCAAAAGTAAATGGGCAAATTTTCTCATTGATTGAACTGCTGTAAATAAAATCAAAAGTTCTAATAGTTACTTCGTAGTTATCTCATGAAATACAAAGTTTATTACAGAGACAACTGACGCATAAAAAATGTGCATCAAATCCACTTGATAGCTAAACAAATGCCAGAGATAATTTGGAATCATTTTCCTGTGTATTCTCGCTCGCTGTAGTTTACTGCTGAGGATACACTTAACGACCACAAAAGAACACTTTATTTCAACAACTCTGTTATTCTCCATGCATATATTAATAGGCTAAAGGCTATTTTTGGATTACAAACATTAACAGTTTACATATTCTCCATTGTCATGTCTGTTTTTAAATTTTTACTTCAATCAGCGTGCTGAAGGAAGATGATTAAGATGACAAAACAAAGGAAGAGAACAGATAAAGCTTAGCGACTCAGTAACATTATTCACAACTCAACATCGCCACATCAAGAACGGTCGGTTAAAAGAAACTACTTTCCAATCAAGAAAAGGTCATTAAGATGTTCTTCAAAACTCTCTTTTTCATTTGTTATCTTTTGGCCACGGTCAATGCAGGTAGGGTTTTTCGACTTTAGAAATTTTAGAATTTGTAGCTTGTATTGAGACTTTGAGCACTGTGTAGTGTAGAAGACGGCGTAAACTGAGGTGTAGAAAAAGCAGTGCTGACTGTTTTGTCAGTCTTCAATTTTGATTCATCACTAGTTTATAAGACAGATTTTACTGTGAAATTTAAATTTGGCATCTTATTTTGAGAAAAATGCTTACTGGTTTTGTTTCAAGTTATTTCTATACATTTTTTTCTTGCTACAAAATCTTTAAAACTTGGTTGTGCTGAAATACAAATCATCACATTAATCGAGCTGATGACTGTTTCTCAATTCACATCGCTTTAATCGTCCTAATCAGGTAATAGAAGAAAATCGTTGAGGTACAAATGCATACCTTCAGGTGAAGATGAACTTATGACAACCTATTTTACACAAATAAGTTTTGACCTACATCAGCCCGAAGTTGTAAGTGTTAGTGTTCCATGCAATGTAGAGAACCGCGTAGAGTGCGTAATTTGCATAATTTTACAAATATGTTTACATTGCCTTTTAAAGGAAAATGGAGAACAATTGCGTTGAACAAGTGCATTGGGGCCAAAAACAATCAATATGCTGAGTTTTCATACCCAGGCCCTTCGCGGTTTATCATTGCTCTAAAGTTACATCATACCACTGGAAAGATTGGATGTGGTTCTTCAGCCAAAACCAACTGGGGCTGCACGGGATCAAACCCAATGAACATTATCATTACAGGTAAATTAATAAAAAATGATCAGCTGGAACATTTTCAAGGATAGTTTTGTTGCAAAATAGTTAACATAAAAAATCTTAATCGCCTGTCGAAGAATCATTCAAATAACTTTTGGGTAATTCAGACTTAAAACAAATGGAAGTCGATGTTCTAACACTTTTTAATGACAGCATTTCTGCATACATTGAACAATTTAATATAAACAGACGATTAAACCTTTATAAGGCTGAGTAGTTCATATTTTGGGTAGCTAGTTGACTAAGTTTTATTGTTAACGCTCTCGCCCAGCATTTCAAGTCATATTTAGTGAGAAAACTGGGTAGAATCATTAAAAGTCATACGAGGCAGAACAAAATTACGTTTGTAGTGACTTTTAAACTATCCGCGATCGCAATGTTAAAAGTCTGAATGTAGGTAATAGTAATTGGCCAAACATTACATAAAAGCATTTAATTTATGCGATCAATATTTCTGTTATTGAATTTCAGACACAAGAAATAAACGTATATTTCCTGCACCGTCTTTGATTACACCCAGGACTAATGGCAACTGGTATAGTTTGCCGGGATACAATTCTAACTCGCCGAGTATCACCTTCGCTGTACCAGGTTTCCGATGGTTGTATCATGGTCAAACATTCAGAATCTGGTACGGAGAAGATCTGCAGATTACACGGAATACAACAATCATGGAAAACTTGTATGAATGTACTCGTTTACACTACATGAGAATGTATATTTACTCATTTTAAAATTTTGTTGTTGTAATCCGAATAAAATAGTATGTTAGTCTGTTTAGTTTACTATGGCAGTATGGCTATATGATAGATGACAGGTTTCCAATAAGAAATATGAATAAACGAGAAAATGAAATATTACATCGATTCTTCTGAGCTGTAATCTACATCTGCCATTCATAAAAGTACTGGCGATTTTGATATTATCAAATTAAATCACTAATGTCGTATAAAACTTGATTTTAACATTGACTATGCACTTCGTCACACGAAACATTGTCACGAAAAAAAATCGTTTTGTGTTTACAAGATATTTAATCGTGAGCTAAATTTAAGGAATAAAATTACCAGATCGCATCGCAATTTTTTCAATCATTATGGCAGTTTGATGAGACACTGATTGCACTGAAAAGAATTACAAAAGAATTACAAAAGCAAAGAGAAAAGAAGAAAAATTTTAAAAGCAACTAAAATGATGTACTGGCTGTGAGGTAGCTACAAGAAAAAAATCTCTGAGCTACAAGCGCACACATTCGTCCTTATAAATGTTATCTTTTTACACAAGGAATTTTACATTAAGTCCACCCGTAGCTGCAATTAAGTATTCCAATTTATTCTGGTATATTTAAATACAAACTATATTGTGAGTTTGTGACGCTTTTCACGTTTTTCAAGTTTTTAGAAGAATGACCGCTTTCGGTAAAGTCGACATAAGCGGGAAGCCGTATCAAAATCTCAACTTTTCGCTACATCAAATCACTAGATATAGCTAACATTCTGTTTTACAGGAACGTGGAAAACCATTGCGTCAAATTTGTGCGTTGAGGCCAAAAGGAAAATTTGCCTCACATCGTGAAGGGAAGACTACCGCTAAGGTTTAATACCTTACATAAGATGGCTACCATTAAGGATGTCGAAACATCACTCTACACCATTAAACTAAAATACATGGAACGCTCTGAAGCAAATTATTGAATCAAATCTTACACCCAGGCACGTGTAGTGTTTCGAGTTGTTGAAAATTGATTGACTACACACGCCTGTCTGGGTGTAAGCTTAGGCTTCGAGAATTTATTAGACTTTTCTATTAAAGGTAGCTTTCCATGTATTTTAGTTCAATGCTCAACACTAACACACACAATCTTTATCAAGACTGTACTAACGTGGACAATCTACATCAACAAAGATTGTATGTTTTTATATCTATCTCCATCTTAAGGAAAAAGTCATATATAACTGTACTGCTCACGTGGGTGTTGTCGTCATCCGAACACTCGTGATCTCTGTTTTTCGAAGACATTGGACAATCATCTTCGTTTCCTTTCGCTATTTGTTCATCGCCTTCGGAATTTATATTTTCTTTCGAGCTGTCATGATTTTCTTGAACATTCTCGACTTTTTCAATTGATGTTGTCACCTCATTCGTCTAAAATATCAAGGGAATTTATTCGCTAATAAACTCGACAAAATGGTCCAAACCTGCAAACCTGCACACCTGCAGATCAGAAGGTCAGTTTTATTCCACTTGAAAATCTTTTATTGAAAAACAACTCAATTAAATGGGAAAAAAGCTTAACAAATTCGAAAAAAATGCAACAAATCAGAAAAACAATTAGATCCAATTGAAAGAACAACTCAACTATTTCGATAAACAACTAAATGAAATTAAAAACTATTTAACGAATTCGTGAGAAAAATTGATTCAATCCTGGATAAAAACAAAAATCCTGTTGTGTGCTCAGGTTAAAACGACGGATTAATACAAGAATTAGACAGAAGTTAAAAGCTCTTGTAAAACTTCAAACTCTGAAGAAAACTTTGCCAAAAGGAATAATTTGAATTTAGCTGGTAATTCAAATATACGTAAATCTTCGCAGTCTCCACACATCAGCATTTTTATCATTGACGAGTACCTCATCAACACATGTTGCACCTCATCAACAAATGTTGTATCTCATCAACACATGTTGTACCTTTTTACTGTCGTTACTTTTCTCTCGTTCTCTTTTCTTACGATTAGCTCGATTTCTCTGAAAACAAAATGGAGGCAAACTAGCTATGTAACCGTGTGAAGACCAATATTGCCAAACAGGAATAGTGAAAAATGAACTACGGATCCAGGAAGCGCAAAATATGTTCCGGACTTAGAGAATGTATGCCAACCAAGATGCATTGCGCGTTAATCACCACGTGACGGCCATATTTTGGGTGGCGAAAATGGCGGATTTTGTCATTGTAGTTAATGCAACTGGACAAACGATAATAGTTATTGTAAAATTGAATTTTCAACCAATGTTTTTGTTAACTCTCACAAATTAGACGATGTAGTGTCGAAGTTGAATTCAGTGAGTTGCAGGCTCAAAAAGCAAAAATGTCAACATAAACAAATACGCGCAATGCATCTTGGTTAACACAAATTCTTTAAGCCAATCTTTACATTCTGAATTAGTCGATACGTTTATCTATTAGTTGATATAATGATATTCCATTAAAACTCTGTATGAAATAGGATAGAGTACATTCTCCTGTATCCAACATTATCAAAAGACAATCCTTCATAATTACGTAGGAGGGCATTCGGACGAAAAGTCCATTTAGGTTTAGCCTGCACTCGAGAAACATTTCAATTTTGTCTGATTAACATAGCTAATAACCAGAAAGACTAAATAAACTTTAAATAAAAAACAGGTGAAATGAAACCTTTCTTCTAGCTTTGCGTTTTTCCGCTTTTTTCTTCAATTTCTCCTCTTCCTGTATTAATTCTTCGGCATTTTTTCTTGCTTCCAAGATATAAACACACGATATTACAAATGCATTTCAAAAACACCAGAAATACCACGAGAAACAATCATATCGACAAAGTATACATTCAACGTCGTATATGATATAATTGCAGCTTACTTCTTCAGATATTTCTGGACGGACCTGTTTTTTCTTTTTCAAAATTTCTTGCTTAACTGGAAATTAAAGTATAACACACCACTTACATAAAGGGAATACACACCATTTCTATTGCAAATTGTCATGTACTTTGCCATCACTTTCTCAGCATTTCTATTTGTAGTAGTTTTAAGAGGAATGAAAGCAACAGGAAAAACAGATTGATTGATTTGAGAGAGTATGAGAGAGACACAAAGGGCCGAAATGCCCACTAAATTTCACCTGTTTTCAAGGCCGTTCTATAGGAAACCAAACGTCAACCAACCTTACGTAAGTTTCGTAGCTACTCATACAAACTTACAAGAATTAGCTGTTGCTTTACTGACTCTTCTTGCCATCATATCAGAATACTTTGCATGATGTTGTCGACTTCGATAAATGGGAAAATCGTCGTCCGAGTCAGACATAAGAAAATCAACATCATCATCATCATAGTCGTCGTCATTGTAACCATCATATTCGTCATTGTATTCATCATCCGAATAAAAAATTATCTGGAGCAAAGTCTATAAAATAACGATTCAAAGACAAATGACTATAATGAATGAACATACAGGGACCGCGGAAATCAATAATTGGGGGGTCATATTCACACATGCATGTTATAATCCGTAGAAAACACTAAATTTTAAAGGAACTTAATATGGCATGTGCATACATGAATATTACCCCCTCACCAATTATCGATTTCGCAGTTCCTGACTTAAGGAGGTGAAGATGTAGAATTGTAAGTAAATGAATTTAGTGAAATTACTGCATTTTAACAAAAGACATGCAACTATAAAAGTTCACATCCGGCAAAATTATAAAAAGTTTAAAAATAAACAAGCATGACAGTGCTAATCCTTCCAGGATCGCTCGATTATCATAAAAAACAAGATTCCTGACACATAATAACCTGATTCTAAAGTATAAATGACATGTCTTTGGCACTAGTTTCAAAGTGTATATGGCCATCAAGCAGGTTGTATACAACTGTGTATAGTCTATATTTATTCACTGTAAAATGTCAATACTCACATCCATTATTGCTGAAGAATATGTGAGCAAACAAATCAAACATATCTGCCTAAAATGAAGTACAATAAAATTTATCAGTGTCAGCATGCAATCAATGCTCATCAAATGTATTGTGGTTTTATATGAGAATGTACCCCTGAAAACATCTAACTGAGAAAGTTGCATACATTGCAAATTCAACTCTTCCCCATGTGAAATGTTTTGTTAACTCCACACTACCAACCATTGATATCCTGATCTTATCATCATACATTGCAAATTTAACTCACTTCCCCATGTAAAATGTTATGTTAAGTCCACACTAGCAACCATTGATATCCTGATCTTATCATCATACATTGCAAATTTAACTAACTCCCCCCCTCCCCATGTAAAATGTTTCGTCCACACTACCAACCATTGATATCCTGATATCATCATCGTCTTCCTTACTGGTCAACCTCTTGTATGCCTCAGAAATTTCTTGAAATTTCTTAATTGGATAAATAATGAACAACAATTACGTCAAGAAGGTGTTTGTAGCTGTCGTCTCAACTAGTTAAACTGGAAGTTGGCTGAGAAAACTCAAGATATTTTATTTATATTCTGCAGTTATATGCACAGCATTTGTGCAACTGGCTTCAGAATTTCAATGCACTATGTAGTTACTTAGCCAATCACAGCTTCATACAAGCCATCATAGTTGTAAATTAAGTTGGTTAAACAATTTGTTTTTATCTTGTCTTCCGGCACAAAAAGGGAATTTTTACATACATATATGAGACCAAACAACTAAAGAATTTCATATAATTTTTAATCATTTTATATACCTTGGTTGATTCAGCACTGTTGCTATGTTTATCCGGGTGCCATCGCAGGGCTAGCTTTTTATAACTTGCACGAATTTCATCTTGTGTGGAGCCTATAGAACAGATGCATCAATATCATTAATCACTAGTTGCCATTTGACATTTCTATATAATTAGTTGATAATGGATATGGTTTCTTTATAAGAAATAGCCTTATTACCACACCAGGTTATATTGTTACATTTGGCAATTGTGGGTTTTGTTAGGTAATAATTATTGATACCACACTTATATTGTGTACAATTTATTTGGTAGTGACTGTGGGTTTTGTTAGGTAATAATTATTGATACCACATTTATATTGTGTACTGTTCATTTGGTAGTGACAAAATGACAATTAATTTTGCTTTCACATTTGGATGCAGTTTTGCAAAATATTCAGCCAATAACATGTGATAACAACAGAAATGCAGTCAAGAATCATATCTTTTATTATGTAACAGAAGTTAAATTTTTATTTATCTGATACAAAACTGTCTCATATGAATGCATTTTTACTGCTTAAAAGGAAAATATGATTATGTTGACTAAGCATATTCTTAAAAATTATATAATTTACTCATTGAGAGAACATGTCCTGGCCGTTTTATAAAATGTTTACTGAGCTTAGGTAAATTATTTGAAGAGCGAATACTTCAAAAGCACAACTTTTGTTTTTGGAAATTTTCAGCGGAAAAATTATAAGGAAAGGAAACTATTTATGATAGTCTGAGGAAGAAAGTATTTTCCTCAAAATCAAACAAGTTTTTAAATTGTATAATTTTAGCAACATGAGAAAACTTAAAATGGAAATCATTTGAAGCAATGCATCCATTGTTTGCATCATAAATTTCAGTATATTTACAAAGTTCAGGATAGTATAGTATAGACAGCACAGCACTTAACTGCAACTAAAAAACGAATTAAAAACAAACATATTAGTTACACATAGTAAATACATTAACCAAACCTTCAGCTATTTCAAGAATTTTCAGCGCCTCCGATTTAGTCATGACCATTTTTGCGCCTATTTAGTTCACAACCATTTTTTATATACAAAATACAAAATCTCTCGTCGCCATATTGAAAATGGGGCACGTCATCCACACCCCCCGTCCCAGGATCACAGCATTCGTAACATAACCCATAGATGTTACCAAATGTTATTGATGATGCTGCGATGTTACCAACAAGGAGAAGTGGTTTCCAACAGACGAAACATAACAAACAATACACATTTTAATTCGTAATTTAAGCAGATTTTTTATTTTTGAGTGACAGCAATTTCGATGATAATTTATGAAGCTTCATAGTATAAATCAAATTCCGAATACGAAATAACTTGTATACGAAATAACTTGCCCTGGCTGTGGAAAAACCTACATCGGCATAACACAAAGATGTCTGTCTTTACGGCGCAGAGAGCATGCAACCAGGCTCTCTTCTAGTGCGGTTGGCCTGCATTTCTCTGAGTTCGAAAACGCTCAATTCCTGGCTATTCTACAAAACCAGTTCTCACAACTCAATGATCTCCCTCCACCTCTCAGAACTCCCTCTCCTATAGAAAACCTTATATTCAACAACTATAAAATACTTCAATCAAACATGTCTAACAACTACCACATTCTTGCTTTTCTTGAAGCACTTCTCATCAAACACAACAAACCTTTTCTAAACACTGGACTTAAGCCTAGCAAAGAACTACAACTTTTCTCTTAAATTACAATACACTCATTCCACCAGTCGGATCTTTGGTTTCAATTCATCCTTTTGAAATACTACACCCTTTCCAACTCTACTTTTATAAATATCACACTATTTAATTTCTATTGCTTACTTCCGTTACTTAATTCATGCGTTGTAAATATATATGTGTATGTATGGTCACAGAATAAGGAATGTAAAGGAAGCGCCACTCGATGTCGGAACCTATGATGTTCGTGTCCCCTGTTTTGAGTTCTACAATCCATGTATTTTAAACGGCGGCCATATTTCCAGCCGGATCATGGTTTTAAATATCATTTTGTCTGAAGATGACTTTGAAACAAAGTCGAAAATTTACAGTTCACTTCTCGTCTTGCAGAGTTGTAAGTAGAACGTTAATTGGGGGTATATTCATATATTCAGTTGTGCCCTACTGATTTCTTTTGAAATTCAAATCACTTTTAAAAGAAATCAGTAATTCTAGTTACGCCTCTGTTGTCTTGTTTAAGTTGTTTTGATGCATATTTTGCAATCTCAAGATGTCTTGTTTTTTCTGAATTTGCTTTATACTATATTTCTTTAAACTGTCGACTGGTCATGGTTTTTATGAAGCTACGTGGCCAGTATTGTGTATGGAGAAAATCATGCATTACGAAATTTTCCAACGAGTTAAAAACTTTTAGCAATCGCAAGAAACGTCGATAGTTGCTTCATTTGAGTAAGCTTGCACCATATACGAATTTGGATATTGGCCATATCAGCCAATTTGAGGTAAGTCATGCTCATAAACCACAAAAACATGTTAAGGAAATAGTATGTGCGTAGTTTAGTTTATCAATGTATCCTTTCCCACACGGCTAACAGCCAAGAAACAGTTATTGACGTTAGTTAAATTTCCTTATGTACCATATATAGCTTAAATAGAGTAACTACTCCGACCAATAGCAATATTTGTTATTTGTAATAAAGAGTATAAATACTGCTCTGTGAAATAATAAAAATCAGATCGATCATTAAGTTCACTCGTGGTTGTTACTGAAGGTATAGAGTATATTAAGAAAGAAATATGGCGAGTAACTCGAACTCAACACAATTCAAATTTTTACCTTCAGTCATTCACAACAAATGGTCTTTGTTTGGTAATAGAAAGCATTTTTGTCAGTCCTAACACTGTACACGTTGCAATTCCGGATCTCCTAGTCTGCACGTCTATGCGTTAATCAGTCAAAAAGTAAGTGGGCAAATTTTCTCATTGATTGAACTACTGTAAATAAAATCAAAAGTCTAATAGTTACTTCGTAGTTATCTCATTAAATACAAAGTTTATTACAGAGACAACTGACGCATAAAAAATGTGCATCAAATCCACTTGATAGCTAAACAAATGCCAGAGATAATTTGGAATCATTTTCCTGTGTATTCTCGCTCGTTATAGTTACTGCTGAGGATACACTTAACGACCACAAAAGAGCACTTTATTTCAACAACTCTGTTATTCTCCATGCATATAAAGTAGGCGAAAGGCTTTTTCATTGGATTAAAAACACTAAAAGTTTACATATTCCCCATTGTCATGTCTGTTTTTGAATTTTCACTTCAATCAGCGTGCTGAAGGAAGATGATTAAGATGACAAAACAAAGGAAGAGAACAGATAAAGCTTAGCGAATCAGTAACATTATTCACAACTCAACATCGCCACATCAAGAACGGTCGGTTAAAAGAAACTACTTTCCAATCAAGAAAAAGTCATCAAGATGTTCTTCAAAACTCTCTTTTCATTTGTTATCTTTGGCCACGGTCCATGCAGGTAGGGTTTTTCAACTTTAGAAATTTTAGAATTTGTAGCTTGTATTGAGACTTTGAGCAGTGTGTAGTGTAGAAGACGGCGTAAACTGAGGTGTAGAAAAAGCAGTGCTGACTGTTTTGTCAGTCTTCAATTTTGATTCATCACTAGTTTATAAGACAGATTTTACTGTGAAATTTAAATTTGGCATCTTATTTTGAGAAAAATGCTTACTGGTTTTGTTTCAAGTTATTTCTATACATTTTTTTCTTGCTACAAAATCTTTAAAACTTGGTTGTGCTGAAATACAAATCATCACATTAATCGAGCTGATGACTGTTTCACAATTCACATCGCTTTAATCGTCCTAATCAGGTAATAGAAGAAAGATCATCGAGGTACAAATGCATACCTTCAGGTGAAGATGAACTTATGACAACCTATTTTACACAAATAAGTTTTTGACCTACATCAGCCCGAAGTTGTAAGTGTTAGTGTTCCATGCAACGTAGAGAACCGCTTAGAGTGCGTAATTTGCATAATTTTACAAATATGTTTACATTACCTTTTAAAGGAAAATGGAGAACAATTGCGTTGAACAAATGCATTGGGGCCAAAAACAATCAATATGCTGAATTTTCATACCCAGGCCCTTCGCGGTTTATCATTGCTCTAAAGTTACATCACACCACTGGAAAGATTGGATGTGCTCCTGGACATAAAAGCAACTGGGGCTGCTCGCCACCATCCTCAATGAACATAATCATTACAGGTAAATTAATAAAAAATGATCAGCTGGAACATTTTCAAGGATAGTTTTGTTGCAAAATAATTAACATAAAAAATCTTAATCTGTCGAAGAATCATTCAAATAGCTTTTGGGTAATTCAGACTTAAAACAGATGGAAGTCGATGTTCTAACACTTATTAATGACAGTATTTCTGCATATATTGAACAATTTAATACAAACAGACGATTAAACCTTTATAAGGCTGAGTAGTTTATATTTTGGGTAGCTAGTTGACTGAGTTTTATTGTTGACGCTCTCGCCCAGCATTTCAAGTCATATTTAGTGAGAAAAACTGGGAAGAATCAATAAAAGTCATACGAGGCAGAACAAGAATTACGTTTGTAGTGACTTTTAAACTATCCGCGATCGCAATGTTAAAAGTCTGAATGTAGGGTAATAGCAATTGGCCAAACATTACACAAAAAGCATTTAATTTATGCGATCAATATTTCTGTTATTGAATTTCAGACACAAGAAATAAACGTATATTTCCTGCACCGTCTTTGATTACACCCACCACTAATGGCAACTGGTACACTCTGCCTGGATACAATTCTAACTCGCCGAGTATCACCTTCGCTGTACCAGGTTTCCGATGGTTGTATTATGGTCAAATATTCAGAATCTGGTACGGAGAAGATCTGACAGATTACACGGAAATGACAATCATGGAAAACTTGTATGAATGTACTCGTTTACACTACATGAGAATGTATATTTACTCATTTTAAAATTTTGTTGTTGTAATCCGAATAAAATAGTATGTTAGTCTGTTTAGTTTACTATGGCAGTATGGCTATATGATAGATGACAGGTTTCCAATAAGAAATATGAATAAACGAGAAAATGAAATATTATATCGATTCTTCTGAGCTGTAATCTACATCTGCCATTCATTAGTTGGTGTATGTGTTACAAGAAAAATTTAACGCTCAATTCGCAATTCCAACAAATACGCGAATAAATAGCACGCAAACATTATCCTAAAAAGAAACATGATGCATTCCTCTTTTACGAAACTTTTTACTCAAGACGAAATAAAATTTTGCCATTTACAGTTTAACTTTGTCATCTTTTATTTTATAATAAATTTAGGTCAAGTAAAATTACTTTTGATAAGGAAGTTTTGAATGTATACCTATATATCATGAATATTACTATATACTAGAAATAATTTTCAAATGTTTATAGCCATTCGTGAATCCTGTGAAAAATGTATATGATATTTTTATATCACGTTATGACCTACTGTAAACTAACGAGTTCATCAATATATTTCTGAGCGGACAAAAATCTTTGTCAATGTTTTTATATACGTCATGTAACAACTAAATGTATGAAAACTGTATTAGAATTTCATTTGCATCACATATTTTTCGAAAAGAAATGGTCAGCACTACGTCTGTATACAATATAAACTGGCAGTACTACGTCTGTATACCAAATATAAACTGGCAGTACTACGTCTGTATACCAAATATAAACTGGCAGTACTACGTCTGTATACAATATAAACTGGCAGTACTACGTCTGTATACCAAATAAACTGGCAGTACTACGTCTGTATACCAAATATAAACTGGCAGTACTACGTCTGTATACAGTATAAACTGGCAGTACTACGTCTGTATACAATATAAACTGGCAGTACTACGTCTGTATACAGTATAAACTGGCAGTACTACGTCTGTATACAATATAAACTGGCAGCACTACGTCTGTATACAATATAAACTGGCAGCACTACGTCTGTATACAATATAAACTGGCAGCACTACGTCTGTATACCAAATATATACATATATGGAGCTTCATAACACTGTATATGGACTAGAATGTTTCGAAAATTTAGTGTAAGCCTTTAACATATTGGAATTTGATTTTTGGTCTTTTCGTTTCAAACTTCTACCTTGACAAAGCATGGCAGTAATTGGTACGAACCATTTTTTTAAAAACAAAGAACAACAACACATGAAATTTGATACAGAAACTATGCTTCATTGTTCCCAAATTAACCTATATAAACGCCAAGCACATTCAATAATCGTCAGTTTAGAAAAAATTATAGAAAAACCATGAAGATGTTCTATAAGATACTGCTTTGCATCAGTTTTCTATTGGCCACAGCTCATGCAGGTATCGTAAAGATTTTCACGAATCGATAAAAGCTCTATTTGTAGCTTGTATTGGGATTTGTGTGTAAGGAAAGGTTGTTCACTCACCGGCATAAAAGTACTGGCGATTTTGATATTATCAAATTAAATCACTAATGTCGTATAAAACTTGATTTTTAACATTGACTATCTACTTCGTCACACGCATATTGTCAGATCAAAAAAATCGTTTTGTGTTTACAAGATATTTAATCATGAGCTAAGTTTAAGGAATAAAATTACCAGATCGCAACGCAATTTTTTTTCCAATCATTATGGCAGTTTGGATGAGACACTGATTGCACTGAAAAGAATTACAAAAAGAATTACAAAAGCAAAGAGAAAACAAGAAAATTTTTTAAAAGCAACTAAAATGATGTACTGACTGTGAGGTAGCTACAAGAAAAAAATCTCTGAGCTACAAGCGCACACATTCGTCCTTATAAATGTTATCTTTTTACACAAGGAATTTTACATTAAGTCCATCGGTAGCTGCAATTAAGTATTCCAATTTATTCTGGTATATTTAATTAAAAACTATATTGTGAGTTTGTGACGCTCTTCACGTTTTTCAAGTTTTTAGAAGAATGCCCGCTTTCGGTAAAGTCGACATAAGCGGGAAGCCGTATCAAAATCTCAACTTTTCGCTACATCAAATCACTAGATATAGCTAACATTCTGTTTTACAGGAACGTGGAAAACCATTGCGTCAAATTTGTGCGTTGGGGCCAAAAGGAAAATTTGCTTCACATCGTGAAGGGAAGACTACCGCTAAGGTTTAATACCTTACATAAGATGGCTACCATTAAGGATGTCGAAACATCACTCTACACCATTAAACTAAAATACATGGAACGCTATCTGAAGCAAATTATTGAATCCAAATCTTACACCCAGACACGCGTGTGTAGTGTTTAGAGATGTTGAAAATTGATTGACTACACACGCCTGTCTGGGTGTAAGCTTAAGCTTCGAGAATTTATTAGACTTTTTTATTAAAGGTAGCGTTCCATGTATTTTAGTTCAATGCTCAACACTAACACACACAATCTTTATCAAGACTGTACTAACGTGGACAATCTACATCAACAAAGATTGTATGTTATTATATCTATCTCCATCTTAAGGAAAAAGTCATATATAACTGTACTGCTCACGTGGGTGCTGTCGTCATCCGAACACTCGTCACTTCTGTTTTTCGAAGACATTGGACAATCCTCTTCGTTTCCTTTCGCTATTTGCTCATCGCCTTCGGGATTTATATTTTCTTTCGAGCTGTCCTGATTTTCTTGAACATTCTCGACTTTTTCAATTGATGTTGTCACCTCATTCGTCTAAAATATCAAGGGAATTTATTCGCTGATAAACTGGACAATATGGTCCAAACCTGCAGACCTGCTAACCTGCTAACCTGCAGATCAAAAGGTCAGTTTTATTCCACTTGAAAATCTTTTATTGAAAAACAACTCAATTAAATGGGAAAAAGCTTAACAAATTCGAAAAAAATGCAACAAATCCGAAAAACAATTAGATCCAATTGAAAGAACAACTCAACTAATTCGAGAAGCAACTGAATGAAATTAAAAACTATTTAACGAATTCGTGAGAAAAATTGATTCAATCCTTGATAAAAAACAAAAAATCCTTTTGTGTGTTCGGGTTAAAACGACGGATTAATACAAGAATTAGACAGAAGTTAAAAGCTCTTGTAAAACTTCAAACTCTGCAGCAAACTTTGCCATAAAAAGGAATAATTTGAATTTAGCTGGTAATTCAAATATACGTAAATCTTTGCAGTCTCCACACATCAGCATTTTTATCATTGACGAGTATCTCATCAACAAATGTTGTACCTCATCAACAAATGTTGTACCTCATCAACAAATGTTGTACTTCATCAACAAATGTTGTACTTCATAAAAAAATGTTGTACCTCATCAACAAATGTTGCACCTCATCAACAAATGTTGTACCTCATCAACAATGTTGTACTTCATCAACAAATGTTGTACCTCATTAAAACATGTTGTACCTTTTTACTGTCGTTACTTTTCTTTCGTTCTCTTTTCTTACGATTAGCTCGATTTCTCTGAAAACAAAATGGAGGCAAAACTAGTTATGTAACGGTGGGAAGATCAATATTGCCAAACAGGAATTGTGAAAAAATGAGCTACGGATCCAAGGAACGCGCAAAATGTGTTCTGGACCCAGAGAATGTATGCCAACCAAGATGCATTGCGCGTTAATCACCACGTGACGGCCATACTTTGGGTTGCAAAAATGGCGGATTTTCTCATTGTGGTCAATGGAACTTGGACAAACGATAATAGTTATTGTAAAATTGAATTTTTGCTAACTCTCAGATAAATTACACGACGAAATGTCGAACTTGAATTCAGAGTGCTGCAGGCTCAAAAAGCAACGATGTCAACATAAACAAATACGCGCAATGCATCTTGGTTAACGCAAATTCTTTAAGCCAATCTTTACATTCGGAATTAGTCGATACGTTTATCTATTAGTTGATATAATGATATTCCATTAAAACTCTGTATGAAATAGGATAGAGTACATTCTCCTGTATCCAACATTATCAAAAGACAATCCTTCATAATTACGTAGGAGGGCCTTCGGACGTAAAGTCCATTTAGGTTTAGCCTGCACTCGAGAAACATTTCAATTTTGTCTGATTAACATAGCTAATAACCAGAAAGACTAAATAAACTTTTCCGCTTTTTTCTTCGATTTCTCCTCTTCCTGTATTAATTCTTGTATAATTTCTCCTCTTCCTGTATAAAGTTTTTAAATTGTATAATTTTATGAGAAAAGTTAAAATGGAAATCATTGGAAGTAATGCATCCATAGTTTGCATCATAAATTTCAGTATATTTACAAAGTTCGGTATAGTATAGTATAGACAGCACTGCACTTAACTGCAACTAAAAAGCGCATTAAAGACAAACATATTAGTTATACATAGTAAATACATTAACCAAACCTTCAGCTATTTCAAGAATTTTCAGCGCCTCCGATTTAGTCATGACCATTTTTGCGCCTATTTAGTTCAAAACCATTTTTCATATACAAAATACAAAATCTCTCGTCGCCATATTGAAAAAACGACACGTCATCCACACCCCCGTCCCAGGATCACAGCATTCGTAACATTACCCATAGATGTTACCAAATGTTATTAATGTTGCGATGTTACCAACAAGGAGGAGTGGTTCCCAACCGACGAAACATATCATAAATACACATTTTAATTCGTAATTTAAGCAGATTTTTTGTTTGGAGTGACAGCGATTTCGATGATAATTTATGAAGGTACATAGTACGAAATAACTTGTAAACGAAATAACTTGCCCTGGCTGTGGTAAAACCTACATCAGCATAACACAAAGATACCTGTCTGTACGGCTCAGAGAACATGCAACCAGGCTCTCTTCTGGTGCAGCTGGCCAGCATTTCTCTGAGTGCGAAAACGCTCAATTCCTGGCTACAATACAAAACCAGTTCTCACAACTCAATGATCTCCCTCCATCTCCCAGAACTCCATCTCCCATAGAAAACCTTATACTCAACAACTATAAAAAACTTTAATCAAACATATCTAACAACTACCACATTCTTGCTTTTCTTGAAGCACTTCTCATCAAACACAACAAACCTTTTCTAAACACGGGACTTAAGGCTAGCAAAGAATTACAACTCTTCTCTTAAATTACAATACACTCATTCTACCAGTCGGATCTGTGGTTTCAATTCATCCTTTTGAAATACTACACCTCTTCCAACTCTTCTTTTGTAAATATGACACTATTTAATTTCTATTGCTTACTTCCGTTACTTAATTCATGCGTTGTAAATATATATGTGTATGCATGGTTTTAAATATCATTCTATCTGAGGATGACTTTGAAATAAAGTCGAAAATTTACATTTCACTTCTCGTCTTGTTTTAATGCATATTTTGCAATCTCAAGATATCTTGCTTTTTCGGAATTTGTTTTATACTATATTTCTTTAGATTCTCGGCTGGTCATGGTTTTTATGAAGCTACGTGGCCAGTATTGTGTATGGAGAAAACCATGCATTACGAAATTTTCCAACGAGTTAAAAACTTTTTAGCAATCACAAGAAACGTCGATAGTTGCTTCATTTGAGTAAGCTTGCACCATATACGATTTTGGATGTTGGCTATATCAGCCAATTTAAATTTTTACCTTCAGTCATTCACAACAAATGGTCTGTGTTTGGTAATAGAAAGCATTTTTGTCATAGTCCTAACACTGTACACGTTGCACTTCCGCATCTGGTAATTTGCACGTCTATGGATTAAATTAGGCAAAAAGTAAATGGGCAAATATTCTCATTGATTGAACTACTGTAAATAAAATCAAAAGTTTTAATAGTTACTTCGTAGTTATTCATGAAATACAAAGTTTATTACAGAGACAACTGACGCATGCAAAATGTGCATCAAATCCACTCGATAGCTAAACAAATGCCTGTGATAATTTGGAATCATTTTCCTGTGCATTTCTCGCTCGTTGTAGTTTCATGATATTTTGGTGTCTGTATAACACATTGAGTGTGACTGTTTTTTTAGAATACAGGTGTAAGTCTTGGTTTTGTAAGTGTTTGAGAAAAAGCATAACACTTTGTATCAACATTATTACCAAAAATTTACAGCTGAGAATAGCAAGTTTGTAATAGTATCTTACATAGACATAAGAATGGAGAGTAAAAGAAGTTCAAATTCATTCAAATTGTATGAACACAAATTAACTTTGTAAACTGTGAGAATTTTGAGCAAGCCTGTACCCATATACCATACTAATCTGGAAGTTCGTCATATCAGCCAATTCAAATTTTTACCTTCAGTCATTCACAAAAAATGGTCTGCGTTTAGTATGGATAGAAAGCAATTTTGTCATATTCCTCACTGGCTGACACTGTACTCGTAGCACTTCCGGATCTGCAATTTACACGTTCACGGATTAAATTAGGGAAAAAGTAAATTGGCAAATTTTCTCATTGATTGAACTGCTATAAATAAAATCAACAGTTTTAATACTAGCCATCTCCAGAAATACAAAGTTTATTACAAACAGCTGACACACGCAAAGTGTGCATTAATATCCACTCGATAACTAAACAAAATATAAACGCCTGTGATAATTTGGAATTATTTTCCTGTGCATTCTCGCTCGCTGTAGTTTCATGCTGAGGATACATTTATTGACTACAAAAGAACACTTTATTCTTCCATGAATATAAAGTAGGTGAAAGGCTATTTTTGGATTACAAACCTGAACAGTTTACAAATTTTCCATTGTCATGTCTGTTTTTAAATTTTCACTTCAATCAGCGTGCTGAAGGAAGATGATTAAGATGACAAAACAAAGAGAACAGATAAAGCTTAGCGACTCAGTAACATTATTCACAACTCAACATCGCCACATCAAGAACGGTCGGTTAAAAGAAACTACTTTCCAATCAAGAAAAAGTCATTAAGATGTTCTTCAAAACTCTCTTTTCATTGGTTATCTTTGGCCACGGTCCATGCAGGTAGGGTTTTTGACTTTAGAAATTTTAGAATTTGTAGCTTGTATTGAGACTTTGAGCACTGTGTAGTGTAGAAGACGGCGTAAACTGAGGTGTAGAAAAAGCAGTGCTGACTGTTTTGTCAGTCTTCATTTTTGATTCATCACTGGTTTATAAGACAGATTTTACTGTGAAATTTAAATTTGGCATCTTATTTTGAGAAAAATGCTTACTGGTTTTGTTTCAAGTTATTTCTATACATTTTTTTCTTGCTACAAAATCTTTAAAACTTGGTTGTGCTGAAATACAAATCATCACATTAATCGAGCTGATGACTGTTTCACAATTCACATCGCTTTAATCGTCCTAATCAGGTAATAGAAGAAAAATCATCGAGGTACAAATGCATACCTTCAGGTGAAGATGAACTTATGACAACCTATTTTACACGAATAAGTTTTTGACCTACATCAGCCCGAAGTTGTAAGTGTTAGTGTTCCATGCAATGTAGAGAACCGCGTAGAGTGCGTAATTTGCATAATTTTACAAATATGTTTACATTGCCTTTTAAAGGAAAATGGAGAACAATTGCGTTGAACAAGTGCATTGGGGCCAAAAACAATCAATATGCTGAATTTTCATACCCAGGCCCTTCGCGGTTTATGATTGCTCTAAAGTTACATCATACCACTGGAAAGGTTGGATGTCGTGCTTCCGACAAAACTAACTGGGGTTGCTCGCCAACATACCCAATGAACATTATCATTACAGGTAAATTAATAAAAAATGATCAGCTGGAACATTTTCAAGGATAGTTTTGTTGCAAAATAGTTAACATAAAAATCTTAATCGTCTGTCGAAGAATCATTCAAATAACTTTTGGGTAATTCAGACTTAAAACAAATGGAAGTCGATGTTCTAACACTTATTAATGACAGTATTTCTGCATATATTGAACAATTTAATACAAACAGACGATTAAACCTTTATAAGGCTGAGTAGTTCATATTTTGGGTAGCTAGTTGACTGAGTTTTATTGTTGACGCTCTCGCCCAGCATTTCAAGTCATATTTAGTGAGAAAAACTGGGCAAGAATCATTAAAAGTCATACGAGGCAGAACAAGAATTACGTTTGTAGTGACTTTTAAACTATCCGCGATCGCAATGTTAAAAGTCTGAATGTAGGGTAGTAGTAATTGGCCAAACATTACATAAAAAGCATTTAATTTATGCGATCAATATTTCTGTTATTGAATTTCAGACAAAAGAAATAAACGTATATTTCCTGCACCGTCTTTGATTACAACCCGCACTAATGGCAACTGGTACAGTTTGCCTGGATACACGGAGAACTCGCCGAGTATCACCTTCGCTGTACCAGGTTTCAGATGGTTGTATTATGGTCAAACATTCAGAATCTGGTACGGAGAAGATCTGAAAGATTACACGGAACACGACAATCATGGAAAAACTTGTATGAATGTACTCGTGCACACTACATGAGAATGTACATTTACTCATTTTAAAACTTTGCTGTTGTAATCCGAATAAAATAGTATGTTAGTCTGTTTAGTTTACTATGGCAGTATGGCTATATGATAGATGACAGGTTTCCAATAAGAAATATGAATAAACGAGAAAATGAAATATTATATCGATTCTTCTGAGCTGTAATCTACATCTGCCATCCATTAGTTGGTGTATGTGTTACAAGAAAAATTTAACGCTCAATTCGCAATTCCAACAAATACGCGAATAAATAGCACGCAAACATTATCCTAAAAAGAAACACGATGCATTCCTCTTTTACGAAACTTTTTACTCAAGACGAAATAAAATTTTGCCATTTACAGTTTAACTTTGTCATCTTTTATTTTATAATAAATTTAGGTCAACTAGAATTATTTTTAAATGAAGATATGATTATACCTATATATCATTATTACTATATACTGAAAAATTCAAATGTTTATAGCCATTCGTGAATCCTGAATGGTTCATGAGACAATTGCTTAAATTGTCCAGCAAAGTGCAAAGATCATATCTTCATTTAATTTCAAACACCGCACTGCATAAAACATTCTTTCATAGAATTACTTTTGATAAGGAAGTTTTGAATGTATACCTATATATCATGAATACGTACTATATACAAAAAAATTTTCAAATGTTTATACCATTCGTGAACCTGTGAAAATGTATATGATATTTTTATATCACGTTATGACCTACTGTAAACTGACGAGTTCATCAATATATTTCTGAGCTACGTCTTTGTCAATGTTTTTATATACGTCATGTAACAACTACAAACTGTATACAATTAAACTGGCATCACATCTTATACAATATAAACTGGCAGTACTACGTCTGTATACAATATAAACTGGCAGTACTACGTCTGTATACCAAAGATATACATATATGGAGCTTCATAACACTGTATATGGACTAGAATGCTTCGAAAATTTAGTGTAAGCCTGTAACATATTGGAATTTGATTTTTGGTCTTTTCGTTTCAAACTTCTACCTTGAAAAAGTATGGCAGTAATTGGTACGAACCATTTTTTTAAAAACAAAGAACAACAACAGATCAAATTTGATACAGAAACAATGCTTCATTGTTCCCAAATTAACCTATATAAACGCCAAGCACATTCAATAATCGTCAGTTTAGAGAAAAAATCGCATCATAGGTAAACCATGAAGATGTTCTACAAGACTCTGATTTGCATCAGTTTCCTATTGGCCACAGCTTATGCAGGTATCGTAAAGATTTTTCACGAAAATTAAGAATCGATAAAAGCTCTATTTGTAGCTTGTATTGGGATTTGTGTGTAAGGAAAGGTTGCTCACTCACAGGCATAAAAAGTACTGGCGATTTTGATATTATCAAATTAAATCACTAATGTCGTATAAAAACTTGATTTTTAACATTGACTATCTACTTCGTCACACGCACATTGTCAGATCAAAAAAATCGTTTTGTGTTTACAAGATATTTAATCGTGAGCTAAATTTAAGGAATAAAATTACCAGATCGCATCGCAATTTTTTTTCCAATCATTATGGCAGTTTGGATGAGACACTGATTGCACTGAAAAGAATTACAAAAAGAATTACAAAAGCAAAGAGAAAACAAGAAAATTTTTTAAAAGCAACTAAAATGATGTACTGGCTGTGAGGTAGCTACAAGAAAAAAATCTCTGAGCTACAAGCGCACACATTCGTCCTTATAAATGTTATCTTTTTACACAAGGAATTTTTACAATAAGTTCATCCGTAGCTGCAATTAAGTATTCCAATTTAGTCTGGTATATTTAATTAAAAACTATATTGTGAGTTTGTGACGCTTTTCACGTTTATCAAGTTTTTAGAAGAGTGCCCGCTTTCTGTAAAGTCGACATAAGCGGGGAGCCGTATCAAAATCTCAACTTTTCGCTACATCAAATCACTAGATATAGCTCACATTCTGTTTTACAGGAACGTGGAAAACCATTGCGTCAAATTTGTGCGTTGGGGCCAAAAGGAAAATATGCCTCACATCGTTAAGGGAAGACTACCGCTAAGGTTTAATACCTTACATAAGATGGCTACCGTTAAGGATGTCGAAACATCACTCTACACCATTAAACTAAAATACATGGAACGCTATCTGAAGATAATTATTGAATCCAAATCTTACACCCAGACACGCGAGATCACACCCAGACACGCGTGTGTAGTGTTTCGAGTTGTTGAAAAGTGATTGACTACACACGCGTGTCTGGGTGTAAACTTAGGCTTCAAGAGTTTATTAGACTTTTCTATTAAAGATAACGTTCTATGTATTTTAGTTCAATGCTCAACACTAAGACAAACAGTCTTTATCAAGACTGTACTAACGTCGACAATCTACATCAACAAAGATTGTATGTTTTTATATCTATCTCTATCTTAAGGAAAAAGTCATTTATAACTGTACTGCTCACGTGGGTGTTGTCGTCATCCGAACACTCGTGACTTCTGTTTTTCGAAGACATTGGACAGTCCTCTTCGTTTCCTTTCGCTATTTGTTCATCGCCTTCGTGATTTATATTTTCTTTCGAGCTGTCATGATTTTCTTGAATATTCTCGACTTTTTCAATTGATGTTGTCACCTCATTCGTCTAAAATATCACGGGAATTTATTCGCTGATAAACTGGACAAAATTGTTCAAACCTGCAGACCTGCAGACCTGCTAACCAGAAGGTCAGTTTTATTCCACTTGAAAACCTTTTATTGAAAAACAACTCAATTAAATGGAAAAAAAGCTTAACAATTATTAAAAATGCAACAAAACCGAAAAACAATTAGATCCAATTGAAAGAACAACTCAACTAATTCGAGAAACAACTAAATGAAATTAAAAACAATTTAACGAATTCGTGAGAAAAATTGATTCAATCCTGGATACAAAACAAAAAATCCTGTTGTGTGCTCGGGTTAAAACGACGGATTAATACAAGAATTAGACTGGAGTTAAAAGCTCTTGTAAAACTTCAAACTCTGCAGCAAACTTTGCCAAAAAAGGAATAATTTGAATTTAGCTGGTAATTCAAATATACGTAAATCTTCGCAGTCTCCACACATTAGCATTTTTATCATCGACGAGTACCTCATCAACAATTGTTGTACCTCATCAACAAATGTTGTACCTCATCAACAAATGTTGTACTTCATCAACAAATGTTGTACCTCATCAACAAATGTTGTACTTCATCAACAAATGTTGTACTTCATCAACAAATGTTGTACTCATCAACAAATGTTGTACTTCATCAACAAATCAACAACTTCATCAACAAATGTTGTACTTCATCAACAAATGTTGTACTCATCA
The DNA here is from genome assembly GCF_021976095.1 of Xenia sp. Carnegie-2017. NCBI lineage: Eukaryota > Metazoa > Cnidaria > Anthozoa > Malacalcyonacea > Xeniidae > Xenia > Xenia sp. Carnegie-2017. The sequence continues at coordinate 4,095,250 of NW_025813484.1, read as the reverse complement.
ACAAATGTTGTACCTCATCAACAAATGTTGTACCTCATCAACAAATGTTGTACTTCATCAACAACAAACCTCATCAACACATGTTGTAATTTCATCAACATGTTGTACTTCATCAACAAATGTTGTAATTTCATCAACAAATGTTGTACTTCATCAACAAATAAAAAATCAAAAATTTGTTTCATCAACACTATTAACAAATCATCAACAAATGTAATTTCAAACTCATCAACAAATGTTGTACCTCAATGCTCTCAATCCGTCTCATCAAACGCGCAAAATGTGTTCTGCCCAAAAAATGTATAGAAAAAGCATGCATTGCGCGTTAATCACCACGTGACGGCTATATTTTGGGTGGCGAAAATGGCGGATTTTGTCATTGTAGTCAATGCAACGTGGACAAACGATAATAGTTATTGTAAAATTGAACTTTTAACCAATGTTTTTTTGCTAACTCTCAGATAAATTAAACGACGAAATGTCGAACATGAATTCAGAGTGCTGCAGGCTCAAAAGCAACGATGTCAACATAAACAAATACGCGCAATGCATCTTGGTTAACGCACCAACCTTTACATTCTGAATTATTCGATACGTTTATCTATTAGTTGATATAATGATGTTCCATTAAAACTCTGTATGAAATAGGATAGAGTACATTCTCCTGTATCCAACATTATCAAAAGACAATCCTTCATAATTACGTAGGAGGGCATTCGGACGAAAAGCCCATTAAGGTTTAGTCTGCACTCGAGAAACATTTCAATTTTGTCTGATTAACATAGCTAATAACTAGAAAGACTAAATAAACTTTAAATAAAAAACAGGTAAAATGAAACCTTTCTTCTAGCTTTGCGTTTTTCCGCTTTTTTCTTCGACTTCTCCTCTTCCTGTATTAATTCTTCGGCATTTTTTCTTGCTTCCTAGATATAAACACACGATATTACAAATATATTTCAAAAACACCAGAAATACCACGAGAAACAATCATATCGACAAAGTATACATTCAACGTCGTATATGATAGAATTGCAGCTTACTTCTTCAGATATTTCTGGACGGACCTGTTTTTTCTTTTTCAAAACTTCTTGTTTAACTGGAAATTAAAGTATAACACACCACTTACATAAAGGGAATACACACCATTCCTATTGCAAACTGTCATGTACTTTGCCATCACTTTCTCAGCATTTCTATTTGTAGTAGTTTTAAGAGGAATGAAAGCAACAGGAAAAACAGATTGATTGATTTGAGAGAGTATGAGAGAGACACAAAGGGCCGAAATGCCCACTAAATTTCACCTGTTTTCAAGGCCGTTCTATAGGAAACCAAACGTCAACCAGCCTTACGTAAGTTTCGTAGCTACTCATACAAACTTACAAGAATTAGCTGTTGCTTTACTGACTCTTCTTGCCATCATATCAGAATACTTTGCATGATGTTGTCGACTTCGATAAATGGGAAAATCCTCGTCCGAGTCAGATATAAGAAAATCATCATCATCATCATAGTCGTCGTCATCGTAACCATCGTATTCGTCATTGTATTCATCATCCGAATAAAAAAAATTATCTGGAGCAAAGTCTATAAAAATAACGATTCAAAGACAAATGACTATAATGAATGAACATACAGGGACCGCAGAAAATCAATAATTAGCGGGGGGGGGGGTCATATTCACACATGCATGTTCATCATCCGTAGAAAACACTAAATTTTAAAGGAACTTAATATGGCATGTCATGCATACATGAAAATTACCCCCCCCCCTTAACCAATTATCAATTTTTCGCAGTTCCTGACTTAAGGAGATGAAGATGTAGAATTGAAAGTAAATGAATTTACTAAAATTACTGCATTTTAACAAAAGACATGCAACTATAAAAGTAAAGTTTAAAAATAAACAAGCATGACAGTGCTAATCCTTCCAGGATTGCTCGATTATCATAAAAAACAAGATTCCTGACACATAATAACCTGATTCTAAAGGCTAAATGACATGTCTTTGGCACTAGTTTCAAAGTGTATATGGCCATCAAGCAGGTTGTATACAACTGTGTATAGTCTGCATATTTATTCACTGTAAAATGTCAATACTCACATCCATTATTGCTGAAGAATATGTGAGCAAACAAATCAAACATATCTGCCTAAAATGAAGTACAATAAAATTTATCAGTGTCAGCATGCAATCAATGCTCATCAAATGTATTGTGGTTTTATATGAGAATGTACCCCTGAAAACATCTAACTGAGAAAGTTGCATACATTGCAAATTCAACTTCCCATGTGAAATGTCCACACTACCAACACTTGATATCCTGATATTATCATCATACATTGCAAATTTAACTCTCTAACAACTACCACATTCTTGCTTTTCTTGAAGCACTTCTCATCAAACACAACAAACCTTTCTAAACACGGGCTAGCAAAGAACTACAACTTTTCTCTTAAATTACAATACACTCATTCCACCAGTCGGATCTTTGGTTTCAATTCATCCTTTTGAAATACTACACCTCTTCCAACTCTGCTTTTGTAAATATCACAGTATTTAATTTCTATTGCTTACTTCCGTTACTTAATTCATGCGTTGTAAATATATATGTGTATGTATGGTCAGAGAATAAGGAATGTAAAGGAAGCGCCACTCGTTGTCGGAACCTATGATGTTCGTGTCCCCTGTTTTGAGTTCTACAATCCATGTATTTTATACGGCGGCCATATTTCCAGCCAGATCATGGTTTTAAATATCATTTTGTCTGAGGATGACTTTGAAATAAAGTCGAAAATTTACAGTTCACTTCTCGTCTTGCAGAGTTGTAAGTAGAACGTTAAGTGTATATTCACATATTCAGTTGTGCCCTACTGATTTCTTTTGAAATTCAAACCACTTTCAAAAGAAATCAGTAGTTCTAGTTACGCCTCTGTTGTCTTGTTTTGATGCATATTTTGCAATCGCAAGATGTCTTGCTTTTTCGAAATTTGCTTTATACTATATTTCTTTAAATTGTCGGCTGGTCATGGTTTTTATAAATCCACGTGGCCAGTATTGTGCATGGAGAAAATCATGCTTTACGAAATTTTCCAACGAGTTAAAAACTTTTTAGCAATCACAAGAAACGTCGATAGTTGCTTCATTTGAGTAAGCTTGCACCATATACGAATTTGGATGTTGGCCACATCAGCCAATTAAAATTTTTACCTTCAGTCATTCACAAGAAATGGTCTGTGTTTGGTAATAGAAAGCATTTTTGTCAGTCCTAACACTGTACACGTTGAACTTCCGGATCTGCTAGTCTGCACGTCTATGGATTAAATTAGGCAAAAAGTAAATGAGCAAATTTTCTCATTGATTCAACTACTGTAAATAAAATCAAAAGTTTTAATAGTAACTTCGTAGTTATCTCATGAAATACAAAGTTTATTACAGAGACAACTGACGCATGCAAAATGTGCATCAGATCCACTCGATAGCTAAACAAATGCGTGTGATAATTTGGAATCATTTTCCTGTGCAGTTCTCGCTCACTGTAGTTTCATGATATTTTGGTGTCTGTATAACACATTGAGTGTGAGTGTTTTTTTAGAATACAGGTGTAAGTCTTGGTTTTGTAAGTGTTTGAGAAAAAGCATAACACTTTGTATCAACATTATTACCAAAAATTTACAGCTGAGAATGGCAATCAATAGTATCTTAGATAGACATAAGAATGGAGAGTAAAAGAAGTTCAAATTCATTCAAATTGTATGAACACAAATTTACTTTGTAAACTGTGAGAATTTTGAGCAAGCCTGTACCCATATACCATACTAATCTGGAAGTTCGTCATATTAGCCAATTCGAATTTTTACCTTCAGTCATTTACAAAAAATGGTCTGTGTTTGGTAATAGAAAGCATTTTTGTCAGTCCTAACACTGTACACGTTGAACTTCCAGATCTGCTAGTCTGCACGTCTATGAATTAAATTAGGCAAAAAGTAAATTGGCAAATTTTCTCATTGATTGAACTGCTATAAATAAAATCAACAGTTTTAATACTAGCCATCTCCAGAAATACAAAGTTTATTACAGACAGCTGACACACGCAAAGTGTGCATTAATATCCACTCGATAACTAAACAAAATATAAACGGCTGTGATAATTTGGAATCATTTTCCTGTGCATTCTCGCTTGCTGTAGTTTCATGCAGAGGATATATTTATTGACTACAAAAGAGCACTTTATTCTTCCATGCATATAAAGTAGGCGAAAGGCTATTTTTGGATTACAAACCTTAACAGTTTACAAATTTTCCATTGTCATGTCTGTTTTTAAATTTTCACTTCAATCAGCGTGCTGAAGGAAGATGATTAAGATGACAAAACAAAGGAAGAGAACAGATAAAGCTTAGCGACTCAGTAACATTATTCACAACTCAACATCGCCACATCAAGAACGGTCGGTTAAAAGAAACTACTTTCCAATCAAGAAAAAGTCATTAAGATGTTCTTCAAAACTCTCTTTTTCATTGGTTATCTTTTGGCCACGGTCCATGCAGGTAGGGTTTTTCGACTTTAGAAATTTTAGAATTTGTAGCTTGTATTGAGACTTTGAGCACTGTGTAGTGTAGAAGACGGCGTAAACTGAGGTGTAGAAAAAGCAGTGCTGACTGTTTTGTCAGTCTTCATTTTTGATTCATCACTGGTTTATAAGACAGATTTTACTGTGAAATTTAAATTTGGCATCTTATTTTGAGAAAAATGCTTACTGGTTTTGTTTCAAGTTATTTCTATACATTTTTTTCTTGCTACAAAATCTTTAAAACTTGGTTGTGCTGAAATACAAATCATCACATTAATCGAGCTGATGACTGTTTCACAATTCACATCGCTTTAATCGTCCTAATCAGGTAACAGAAAAAAGATCGTTGAGGTACAAATGCATACCTTCAGGTGAAGATGAAATTATGACAACCTATTTTACACAAATAAGTTTTTGAGCTACATCAGCCCGAAGTTGTAAGTGTTAGTGTTCCATGCAACGTAGAGAACCGCGTAGAGTGTGTAATTTGCATAATTTTACAAATATGTTTACATTACCTTTTAAAGGAAAATGGAGAACAATTGCGTTGAACAAGTGCATTGGGGCCAAAAACAATCAATATGCTGAATTTTCATACCCAGGCCCTTCGCGGTTTATCATTGCTCTAAAGTTACATCATACCACTGGAAAGATTGGATGTGCTCCTGGACAAAAAACCAACTGGGGCTGCTCGCCATCACACCCAATGAACATTATCATTACAGGTAAATTAATACAAAATGATCAGCTGGAACATTTTCAAGGATAGTTTTGTTGCAAAATAGTTAACATAAAAAATCTTAATCGTCTGTCGAAGAATCATTCAAAAAACTTTTGGGTAATTCAGACTTAAAACAAATGGAAGTCGATGTTCTAACACTTTTTAATGACAATATTTCTGCATATATTGAACAATTTAATATAAACAGACGATTAAACCTTTATAAGGCTGAGTAGTTCATATTTTGGGTGGCTAGTTGACTAAGTTTTATTGTTGACGCCCTTGCCCAGCATTTCAAGTCATATTTAGTGAGAAAAACTGGGCAAGAATCATTAAAAGTCATACGAGGCAGAACAAGAATTACGTTTGTAGTGACTTTTAAACTATCCGCGATCGCAATGTTAAAAGTCTGAATGTTGAGTAATAGTTATTGGCCAAACATTACATAAAAGCATTTAATTTATGCGATCAATATTTCTGTTAATGAATTTCAGACACAAGAAATAAACGTATATTTCCTGCACCGTCTTTGATTACACCTAGCACACCTAAAGGCAACTGGTATAGTTTGCCGGGATACACCGAGAACTCGCCGAGTATCACCTTCGCTGTACCAGGTTTCCAATGGTTGTATTATGGTCAAACATTCAGAATCTGGTACGGAGAAGATCTGACAGATTCCACGGAAATCGACAATCATGGAAAAACTTGTATGAATGTACTCGTTTACACTACATGAGAATGTATATTTACTCATTTTAAAATTTTGTTGTTGTAATCCCAATAAAAAAGTATGTTAGTCTGTTTAGTTTACTATGGCAGTATGGCTATATGTTAGATGACAGGTTTCCAATAAGAAATATGAATAAACGAGAAAATGAAATATTATATGGATTATTCTGAGCTGTAATCTATATCTGCCATCCATTAGTTGGTGTATGTGTTACAAAAAAAATTTAACGCTCAATTCGCAATTCCAACAAATACGCGATTAAATAGCACGCAAACATTATCCTAAAAAGAAGCATGATGCATTCCTCTTTTACGAAACTTTTTACTCAAGACGAAATAAAATTTAGCCATTTACAGTTTAACTTTGTCATCTTTTATTTTATAATAAATTTAGGTCAAGTAGAATTACTTTTGATAAGGAAGTTTTGAATGTATACCTATATATCATGAATATTACTATATACTGGGAAAATTTTCAAATGTTTATAGCCATTCGTGAATCCTGTGAAAAATGTATATGATATTTTTATATCACGTTATGACCTACTGTAAACTAACGAGTTCATCAATATATTTCTGAGCGGACAAAAATCTTTGTCAATGTTTTTATATACGTCATGTAACAACTAAATGTATGCAAACTGTATTAGAATTTCACTTGCATCACATATTTTTCGAAAAGAAATGGTCAGCACTACGTCTGCATACAATATAAACTGGCAGCACTACGTCTATATACCAAATATATACATATATGGAGCTTCATAACACTGTATATGGACTAGAATGTTTCGAAAATTTAGTGTTAGCCTGTAACATATTGGAATTTGATTTTCGGTCTTTTCGTTTTAAACTTCTACCTTGACAAAGCATGACAGTAATTGGTACGAACCATTTTTTTAAAAACAAAGAACAACAACACATGAAATTTGATACAGAAGCAATGCTTCATTGTTCCCAAATTAACTTATATAAACACAAAGCACTTTCATGAATCGTCAGTTTAGAAGAAAAAATTCGCATCATAGGAAAACCATGAAGATGTTCTACAAGACTCTGATTTGCATCAGTTTCCTATTGGCCACAGCTCATGCAGGTATCGTAAAGATTTTCACGAAAATTAAGAATCGATAAAAGCTCTATTTGTGGCTTGTATTGGGGTTGTTGTGTAAGGAAAGGTTGTTCACTCACCGGCATAAAAAGTACTGGCGATTTTGATATTATCAAATTAAATCACTAATGTCGTATAAAAACTTGATTTTTAACATTGACTATCCACTTCGTCACACGCACATTGTCAGATCAAAAAAATCGTTTTGTGTTTACAAGATATTTAATCGTGAGCTAAATTTAAGGAATAAAATTACCAGATCGCATCGCAATTTTTTTTCCAATCATTATGGCAGTTTGGATGAGACACTGATTGCACTGAAAAGAATTAAAAAGAATTACAAAAGCAAAGAGAAAACAAGAAAATTTTTAAAAGCAACTAAAATGATGTACTGACTGTGAGGTAGCTACAAGAAAAATCTCTGAGCTACAAGCGCACACATTCGTCCTTATAAATGTTATCTTTTTACACAAGGAATTTTTACATTAAGTCCACCCGTAGCTGCAATTAAGTATTCCAATTTATTCTGGTATATTTAATTAAGAACTATATTGTGAGTTTGTGACGCTTTTCACGTTTTCAAGTTTTAGAAGAATGACCGCTTTCGGTAAAGTCGACATAAGCGGGAAGCCGTATCAAAATCTCAACTTTTCGCTACATCAAATCACTAGATATAGCTAACATTCTGTTTTACAGGAACGTGGAAAACCATTGCGTCAAATTTGTGCGTTGGGGCCAAAAAGGAAAATTTGCTTCACATCGTGAAGGGAAGACTACCGCTAAGGTTTAATACCTTACATAAGATGGCTACCATTAAGGATGTCGAAACATCACTCTACACCATTAAACTAAAATACATAGAACGCTATCTGAAGCAAATTATTGAATCCAAATCTTACACCCAGACACGCGTGTGTAGTGTTTAGAGATGTTGAAAATTGATTGACTACACACGCCTGTCTGGGTGTAAGCTTAAGCTTCGAGAATTTATTAGACTTTTCTCTTAAAGGTAGCGTTCCATGTATTTTAGTTCAATGCTCAACACTAACATACACAATCTTTATCAAGACTGCACTAACGTGGACAATCTACATCAACAAAGATTGTATGTTTTTATATCTATCTCCATCTTAAGGAAAAAGTCATATATAACTGTACTGCTCACGTGGGTGCTGACGTCATCCGAACACTTGTCACTTCTGTTTTTCGAAGACATTGGACAATCCTCTTCGTTTCCTTTCGCTATTTGTTCATCGCCTTCGGGATTTATATTTTCTTTCGAGCTGTCCTGATTTTCTTGAACATTCTCGATTTTTTCAATTGATGTTGTCACCTCATTCGTCTAAAATATCACGGGAATTTATTCGCTGATAAACTGGACAAAATGGTCCAAACCTGCAGACCTGCAAACCTGCTAACCTGCAGATCAGAAGGTCAGTTTTATTCCACTTGAAAATCTTTTATTGAAAAACAACTCAATTAAATGGGAAAAGCTTAGTAATTTCGAAAAAAATGCAACAAATCCGAAAAACAATTATATCCAATTGAAAGAACAACTCAACTAATTCGAGAAACAACTAAATGCAATTAAAAACTATTTAACAAATTCGTGAGAAAAATTGATTCAATCCTGGATAAAAAACAAAAAATCCTGTTGTGTGCTCGGGTTAAAACGACGGATTAATACAAGAATTAGACTGGAGTTAAAAGCTCTTGTAAAACTTCAAACTCTGTAACAAACTTTGCCAAAAAAGGAATAATTTGAATTTAGCTGGTAATTCAAATATACGTAAATCTTCGCAGTCTCCACACATCAGCATTTTTATCATTGACGAGTACCTCATCAACAAATGTTGTACTTCATCAACAAATGTTGTACTTCATCAACACATGTTGTACCTTTTGACTGTCGTTACTTTTCTCTCGTTCTCTTTTCTTACGATTAGCTCGATTTCTCTGAAAACAAAATGGAGGCAAAACTAGCTATGTAACCGTGTGAAGACCAATATTGCCAAACAGGAATAGTGAAAAAATGAGCTACGGATCCAGGGAACGCGCAAAATGTGTTCTGGACCCAGAGAATGTATGCCAACCAAGATGCATTGCGCGTTAATCACCACGTGACGGCCATATTTTGGGTGGCGAAAATGGCTACAATTGTCATTGTAGTCAATGCAACGTGGACAAACGATAATAGTTATTGTAAAATTGAACTTTTAACCAATGTTTTTTTGCTAACTCTCAGATAAATTAAACGACGAAATGTCGAACATGAATTCAGAGTGCTGCAGGCTCAAAAAGCAACGATGTCAACATAAACAAATACGCGCAATGCATCTTGGTTAACGCACATTCTTTAAGCCAACCTTTACATTCTGAATTATTCGATACGTTTATCTATTAGTTGATATAATGATGTTCCATTAAAACTCTTTATGAAATAGGATAGAGTACATTCTCCTGTATCCTACATTATCAAAAGACAATCCTTCATAATTACGTAGGAGGGCATTCGGACGAAAAGCCCATTTAGGTTTAGTCTGCACTAGAGAAACATTTCAATTTTGTCTGATTAACATAGCTAATAACCAGAAAGACTAAGTAGACTTTAAATAAAAAACAGGTAAAATGAAACCTTTCTTCTAGCTTTGCGTTTTTCCGCTTTTTTCTTCGATTTCTCCTCTTCCTGTATTAATTCTTCGGCATTTTTTCTTGCTTCCAAGATATAAACACACGATATTACAAATGCATTTCAAAAACACCAGAAATACCACGAGAAACAATCATATCGACAAAGTATACATTCAACGTCTTATATGATAGAATTGCAGCTTACTTCTTCAGATATTTCTGGACGGACCTGTTTTTTCTTTTTCAAAACTTCTTGCTTAACTGGAAATTAAAGTATAACACACCACTTACATAAAGGGAATACACACCATTCCTATTGCAAATTGTCATGTACTTTGCCATCACTTTCTCAGCATTTCTATTTGTAGTAGTTTTAAGAGGAATGAAAGCAACAGGAAAAACAGATTGATTGATTTGAGAGTGTATGAGAGAGACACAAAGGGCCGAAATGCTCACCAAATTTCACCTGTTTTAAGGGCCGTTCTATAGGAAACCAAACGTCAATCAACCTTACGTAAGTTTCGTAGCTACTCATACAAACTTACAAGAATTAGCTGTTGCTTTACTGACTCTTCTTGCCATCATATCAGAATACTTTGCATGATGTTGTCGACCTCCATAAATGGGAAAATCGTCGTCCGAGTCAGACATAAGAAAGTCAACATCATCATCATCATAGTCATCGTCATCGTAACCATCGTATTCGTCATCGTATTCATCATCCGAATAAAAAAAATTATCTGGAGCAAAGTCTATAAAAATAACGATTCAAAGACAAATGACTATAATGAATGAACACACAGGGACCGCGGAAAATCAATAATTAGCGGGGGGGAGGTCATATTCACACATGCATGTTATAATCCGTAGAAAACACTAAATTTTAAAGGAACTTAATATGGCATGTCATGCATACATGAATATTACCCCCTCAATTATCGATTTCTCGCAGTTCCTGACTTAAGGAGGTGAAGATGTAGAATTGTAAGTAAATTAATTTAGTGAAATTACTGCATTTTAACAAAAGACATGCAACTATAAAAGTTCACATCCAGCAAAATTGTGTAAAGCTTAAAAATAAACAAGCATGACAGTGCTAATCCTTCCAGGATTGCTCGATTATCATAAAAAAACAAGATTCCTGACACATAATAACCCGATTCTAATGGATAAATGACATGTCTTTGGCACTAGTTTCAAAGTGTATATGGCCATCAAGCAGGTTGTATACAACTGTGTATAGTCTGCGTATTTATTCACTGTAAAATGTCAATACTCACATCCATTATTGCTGAAGAATATGTGAGCAAACAAATCAAACATATCTGCCTAAAATGAAGTACAATAGAATTTATCAGTGTCAGCATGCAATCAATTCTCATCAAATGTATTGTGGTTGTATATGAAAATGTACCCCTGAAAACATCTAACTGAGAAAGTTGCATACATTGCAAATTAAACTCTCCCCATGTGAAATGTTTTGTTAAGTCCACAGTACCAACCATTGATATCCTGATATTATCATCATACATTGCAAATTTAACTCCCCATGTGAAATGTTATGTTCAGTCCACACTACCAACCATTGATATCCTGATATTATCACCATACATTGCAAATTTAACTCACTTCCCCTGTAAAATGTTAAGTATACACTACCAACCATTGATATCTTGATCTTATCATCATATATTGCAAATTTAACTTACTACCACCACCCCATGTAAAATGTTTTGTTACGTCCACACTACCAACCATTGATATCCTGATATCATCATCGTCTTCCTTACTGGTCAACCTCTTGTATGCCTCAGAAATTTCTTGAAATTTCTTAATTGGATAAATAATGAACAACGATTACATCAAGAAGGTGTTTGTAGCTGTTGTCCCAACTAGTCAAACTGGAAGTTGGCAGAGAAAACTGTAGATATTTTATTTATATTCTGCAGTTGTATGCATAGCATTTGTGCAACTGGCTTCGGCATTTCAATGCACTATGTAGTTACTTAGCCAATCAGAGCTTCATACAAGCCATCACAGTTGTAAATTAAGTTGGTTAAACAATTTGTTTTTATCTTGTCTTCCGGCACAAAAAGGGAATTTTTACATACATATATGAGAGCAAACAACTAAAGAATTTCATATAATTTTAAATCATTTTCTATACCTTGGTTCATTCAGCACTGTTGCTATGTTTATCCGGGTGCCATCGCAGGGAGCGCTTTTTATAACTTGCACGAGTTTCATCTTGCGTGGAGCCTATAGAACAGATGCATTAATATCATTGATCACTAGTTGCCATTTGACATTTCTATATAATTAGTTGATAATGGATATGGTTTCTTTATAAGAAATAGCATTATTACTACACCAGGTTATATTGTTACATTAGCAGTGTTCGAATTAGTTCAGAAAAAACGATGTGCAATTTTTTTGACAAAAGTGTTTCTTTAGAGGCATAATCAAATCAATATTACCTTAGTTATTATATAGCACTAATTGCTAAATAAATATTTTTAAACTTGAACAAATTCATATGATTTACGACAGTGTTTTTCGTTAAAACATCTGATTTTTGCACATTGTTTGAAAAAGTGATGTGCAATTGTTTTCATTTTAGCTAAAACGATGTGCAAATTGCACATTGCACATCGTTAATTAGCACACTGCATTAGGCAATTGTGGGTTTTGTTAGCTAATAATTATTGATACCACATTTATATTGTGTACTATTTATTTGGGAGTGATTGTGGGTTTTATTAGGTAATAATTATTGATACCACACTTATATTGTGTAGTGTTCATTTGGGAGTGACAAAATGACGATTAATTTCGCTTTCACATTTGGATGCAGTTTTGCAAAATATTCAGCCAATAACATGTGATAACAACAGAAATGCAGTCAAGAATCATATCTTTTATTATGTAACAGAAGTTAAATTTTTATATATCTGATACAAAACTGTCTCATATGAATGCATTTTTACTGCTTAAAAGGAAAATATTATTATGTTAACTAAGCATATTCTTAAAAATTAAATAATTTACTCATTGAGAAAACATGTCCTGGCCGTTTTATAAAATATTTAGTGAGCTTAGATAAATTATTTGAAGAGCGAATACTTCAAAAGCACAACTTTTGTTTGTGGAAATTTTTTAGCAGAAAAATTATAAGGAAAGGAAACTATTTATGATAGTCTGAGGAAGAAAGTATTTTCCTCGAAAATCAAACAAGTTTTTAAATTGTATAATTTTAGCAATATAAGAAAACTTAAAATGCAAATCATTGGAAGTAATGCATCCATAGTTTGCATCATAAATTTCAGTATATTTACAAAGTTCGGTATAGTATAGTATAGACAGCACAGCACTTAACTGCAACTAAAAAACGAATTAAAGACAAACATATTAGTTATACATAGTAAATACATTAACCAAACCTTCAGCTATTTCAAGAATTTTCAGCGCCTCCGATTTAGTCATGACCATTTTTGCGCCTATTTAGTTCACAACCATTTTTTATATACAAAATACAAAATCTCTCGTCGCCATATTGAAAGTGGGGCACGATATCCACACCCCCCGTCCCAGCATCACAGCATTCGTAACATTACCCATAGATGTTACCAAATGTTATTGATGTTGCGATGTTACCAACAAGGAGAAGTGGTTCCCAACGGACGAAAGATATCAAACAATACACATTTTAATTCGTAATTTAAGCAGATTTTTATTTGGGAGTGACAGCAATTTCGATGATAATTTATGAAGCTTCATAGTACGAAATAACTTGTATACGAAATAACTTGCCCTGGCTGTGGTAAAACCTACATCAGCATAACACAAAGATGCCTATCTGTACGGCTCAGAGAACATGCAACCAGGCTCTCTTCTAGTGCAGTTGGCCAGCATTTCTCTGAGTTTGAAAACGCTCAATTCCTGGCTACTCTACAAAACCAGTTTTCACCAGAGCCCTCTATAGTATAATATAGTATAGTATTGTTGTATTTCGACAACCTTAGCGGTAGTCATCTTCAGAGTCAAATGAGGAGTAAACGTCAGGTTAGCCGTATTTGTTATCTGGTTCTTACGTCGTTGTATTGTGTGTACAGGAAATGTGTGGGTGTAAATTGTGAATTAGTGTGAAGTAAAATATTTTTATTTTTAATAGTTGATTCGTCTGTAACAGACGTTAATCCGTGCTCGTATCAGTCGTCTACTGGTGGATTTGACAATCTGAATAGCCTCTTGTGTGTCCAACGGGGACTTAATTCTAAGTCCTGCCGGAACGAGACCAAAATCCTTGCAGCGGTGGTTGAACCAGAGTTGTTGGCGAATGCGTCTGACGTTGCTTGCAAAACGTATGTAGTCTTTAGCAAGTTTTTCGCTCTGTCGTCCAGATCATCGTAATAAAGTAAATGGTTTGAACCCAGGAGTATCGTTACATGTTTGTAAATGTCGATCGCCCAGGTTGGTATAGTCGGCAGGACTTAGAATTAAGTCCCCGTTGAACATACAAGAGGCTATTCAGATTGTCAAATCCACCAGCAGACGACTGATACGAGCACGGATTAACGTCTGTTACAGACGAATCAACTATTAAAATTAAAAATATTTTACTTCACACTAATTCACAATGACAATACACATTTCCTGTACACACAATACAACGACGTAAGAACCAGATAACAAATACGGCTAACCTGACGTTTACTCCTCATTTGACTCTGAAGATGAGTACCGCTAAGATTGTCGAAACGTCAGTCAACAACAACAAAAACAGTCCTTCTCAGGACTATGCCAACCTGGACAATCGACATTTACAAACATGTAACGATACTCCCGGGTTCAAACCATTTACTTCAATGATCTCTCTCCACCTCCCAGAACTCCCTCTCCTATAGAAAACCTTGTATTCAAAAACAATAAAATACTTCACTCAACCGAATCTAACAACTACCACATTCTTATTTTTCTTGAAGCACTTCTCATCAAACACAACAAACGTTTCTAAACACGGGACTTAACGCTAGCAAAGAATTACAACTCTTCTCCTAAATTACAATACACTCATTCTACCAATCGGATCTGTGGTTTCAATTCATCCTTTTGAAATACTACACCTCTTCCAACACTGCTTTTGTAAATATCACACTATTTAATTTCTATTGCTTACTTACGTTACTTAATTCATGCATTGTAAATATATATGTGTATGTATGGTTTTAAATATCATTCTGTCTGAGGATGACTTTGAAATAAAGTCGAAAATTTACAGTTCACTTCTTGTCTTGTTTTGATTCATATTTTGCAATCGCAAGATGACTTGCTTTTTCGGAATTTGCTTTATACTATATTTCTTTAAATTGTCGACTGGTCATGGTTTTTATAAATCCACGTGGCCAGTATTGTGCATGGAGAAAATCATGCTTTACGAAATTTTCCAACGAGTTAAAAACTTTTTAGCAATCACAAGAAACGTCGATAGTTGCTTCATTTGAGTAAGCTTGCACCATATACGAATTTGGATGTTGGCCATCTCAGCCAATTCAAATTTTTACCTTCAGTCATTCACAACAAATGGTCTGTGTTGGGTAAAAGAAAGCATTTTTGTCAGTCCTAACACTGTACACGTTGCACTTCCGGATCTGCTAGTCAGCACGTCTATGGATTAAATTAGGCAAAACGTAAACGGGCAAATTTTCTCATTGATTGAACTGCTGTAAATAAATCCAAAAGTTTTAATAGTTACTACGTAGTTATCTCATGAAATACAAAGTTTATTACAGAGAATACTGACGCATGCAAAATGTGCATCAAATCCACTCGATAGCTAAACAAATGCCTGTGATAATTTGGAATCATTTTCTTGTGCATTTCTCGCTCGCTGTAGTTTGATGATATTTTGGTGTCTGTATAACACATTGAGTGTGAGTGTTTTTTTAGAATACAGGTGTAAGTCTTGGTTTTGTAAGTGTTTGAAAAAAAGCATAACACTTTGTATCAACATTATTACCAAAAATTTACAGCTGAGAATGGCAATCAATAGTATCTTAGATAGACATAAGAATGGAGAGTAAAAGAAGTTCAAATTCATTCAAATTGTATGAACACAAATTTACTTTGTAAACTGTGAGAATTTTGAGCAAGCCTGTACCATATACCATACTAATCTGGAAGATTGTCATATCAGCCTATTCAAATTTTTACCTTCAGTCATTCACAAAAATGGTCTGTGTTTAGTATGGATAGAAAGCATTTTTGTCATATTCCTGACTGGCTGACACTGTACTCGTTGCACTTCCGGATCTGCAATTTACACGTTCACGGATTAAATTAGGGAAAAAGTAAATTGGCAAATTTTCTCATTGATTGAACTGCTATAAATAAAATCAACAGTTTTAATACTAGCCATCTCCAGAAATACAAAGTTTATTACAGACAGCTGACACACGCAAAGTGTGCATTAATATCCACTCGATAACTAAACAAAATATAAACGCCTGTGATAATTTGGAATCATTTTCCTGTGCATTCTCGCTTGCTGTAGTTTCATGCTGAGGATACATTTATTGACTACAAAAGAACACTTTATTCTTCCATGCATATAAAGTAGACGAAAGGCTATTTTTGGATTACAAACCTCACCAGTTTACATATTCTCCATTGTCATGTCTGTTTGTAAATTTTCACTTCAATCAGCGTGCTGAAGGAAGATGATTAAGATGACAAAACAAAGGAAGAGAACAGATAAAGCTTAGCGACTCAACGATTATTCACAACTCAACATCGCCACATCAAGAACGGTCGGTTAAAAGAAACTACTTTCCAATCAAGAAAAAGTCATTAAGATGTTCTTCAAAACTCTCTTTTTCATTGGTTATGTTTTGGCCACAATCCATGCAGGTAGGGTTTTTCAACTTTAGAAATTTTAAAATTTGTAGCTTGTATTGAGACTTTGAGCACTGTGTAGTGTAGAAGATGGCGTAAACTGAGATGTAGAAAAAGCAGTGCTGACTGTTTTGTCAGTCTTCAATTTTGATTCATCACTAGTTTATAAGACAGATTTTACTGTGAAATTTAAATTTGGCATCTTATTTTGAGAAAAATGCTTACTGGTTTTGTTTCAAGTTATTTCTATACATTTTTTTCTTGCTACAAAATCTTTAAAACTTGGTTGTGCTGAAATACAAATCATCACATTAATCGAGCTGATCACTGTTTCTCAATTCACATCGCTTTAATCGTCCTAATCAGGTAATAGAAGAAAGATCGTGTAGGTACAAATGCATACCTTCAGGTGAAGATGAACTTATGAGAACCTATTTTACACAAATAAGTTTTTGACCTACATCAGCCCAAAGTTGTAAGTGTTAGTGTGCCATGCAATGTAGAGAACCGCGTAGAGTGCGTAATTTGCATGATTTTACAAATATGTTTACATTACCTTTTAAAGGGAAATGGAGAACAATTGCGTTGAACAAGTGCATTGGGGCCAAAAACAATCAATATGCTGAATTTTCATACCCAGGCCCTTCGCGGTTTATCATTGCTCTAAAGTTACATCACACCACTGGAAAGATTGGATGTTCTCTTGGACATAAAAGCAACTGGGGCTGCTCGCCATCATCCCCAATGAGCATTATCATTACAGGTAAATTAATAAAAAATGATCAGCTGGAACATTTTCAAGGATAGTTTTGTTGAAAAATAATTAACATAAAAAACTTAATCGTCTGTCGAAGAATCATTCAAATAGCTTTTGGGTAATTAAGACTTAAAACAAATGGAAGTCGATGTTCTAAAACTTATTAATGACAGTATTTCTGCATATATTGAACAATTTAATACAAACCGACGATTAAACCTTTATAAGGCTGAGTAGTTCATATTTTGGGTAGCTAGTTGACTGAGTTTTATTGTTGACGCTCTCGCCCAACATTTCAAATCATATTTAGTGAGAAAACTGGGCAAGAATCATTAAAAGTCATACGAGGCAGAACAAGAATTAAGTTTGTAGTGACTTTTAAACTATCGGCGATCGCAATGTTAAAAGTCTGAATGTAGGGTAGTAGTAATTGGCCAAACATTACATAAAAAGCATTTAATTTATGCGATCAATATTTCTGTTATTGAATTTCAGACACAAGAAATAAACGTATATTTCCTGCACCGTCTTTGATTACACCCAGGACTAATGGCAACTGGTATAGTTTGCCGGGATACAATTCTAACTCGCCGAGTATCACCTTTGCTGTACCAGGTTTCCGATGGTTGTATCATGGTCAAACATTCAGAATCTGGTACGGAGAAGATCTGGCAGATTACACGGAATACAACAATCATGGAAAAACTTGTATGAATGTACTCGTTTACACTACATGAGAATGTATATTTACTCATTTTAAAATTTTGTTGTTGTAATCCCAAAAAAAAAGTATGTTAGTCTGTTTAGTTTACTATGGCAGTATGGCTATATGTTAGATAACAGGTTTCCAATAAGAAATATGAATAAACGAGAAAATGAAATATTATATGGATTATTCTGAGCTGTAATCTACATCTGCCATCCAATAGTTGGTGTATGTGTTACAAGAAAAATTTAACGCTCAATTCGCAATTCCAACAAATACGCGAATAAATAGCACGCAAACATTATCCTAAAAAGAAACATGATGCATTCCTCTTTTACGAAACTTTTTACTCAAGACGAAATAAAATTTTGCAATTTACAGTTTAACTTTGTCATCTTTTATTTTATAATAAATTTAGGTCAGGTAGAATTACTTTTGATAAGGAAGTTTTGAATGTATACCTATATATCATGAATATTACTATATACTGGAAAAATTTTCAAATGTTTATAGCCATTCGTGAATCCTGTGAAAAATGTATATGATATTTTTATATCACGTTATGACCGACTGTAAACTGACGAGTTCATCAATATATTTCTGAATGGACAAAAATCTTTGTCAATGTTTTTATATACGTCATGTAACAACTAAATGTATGCAAACTGTATTAGAATTTCACTTGCATCACATATTTTTTGAAAAGAAATGGTCAGTACTACGTCTGTATACAATATAAACTGGCAGTACTACGTCTGTATACAATATAAACTGGCAGTACTACGTCTGTATACCAAATATATACATATATGGAGCTTCATAACACTGTATATGGACTAGAATGTTTCGAAAATTTAGTGTAAGCCTGTAACATATTGGAATTTGATTTTTGGTCTTTTCGTTTCAAACTTCTACCTTGACAAAGCATGGCAGTAATTGGTACGAGCCATTTTTTTTAAAAACAAAGAACAACACATGAAATTTGATAAAGAAACAATGCTTCATTGTTCCCAAATTAACCTATATAAACGCCAAGCACATTCAATAATCGTCAGTTTAGAAAAAATTCGCATTATAGAAAAACCATGAAGATGTTCTACAAGACTCTGATTTGCATCAGTTTCCTATTGGCCACAGCTCATGCAGGTATCGTAAAGATTTTTCACGAAAATTAAGAATCGATAAAAGCTCTATTTGTAGCTTGTATTGGGATTTGTGTGTAAGGAAAGGTTGTTCACTCACCGGCATAAAAAGTACTGGCGATTTTGATATTATCAAATTAAATCACTAATGTCGTATAAAACTTGATTTTTAACATTGACTATCTACTTCGTCACACGCATATTGTCAGATCAAAAAAATCGTTTTGTGTTTACAAGATATTTAATCATGAGCTAAGTTTAAGGAATAAAATTACCAGATCGCAACGCAATTTTTTTTCCAATCATTATGGCAGTTTGGATGAGACACTGATTGCACTGAAAAGAATTAGAAAAAGAATTACAAAAGCAAAGAGAAAACAAGAAAATTTTTTAAAAGCAACTAAAATGATGTACTGACTGTGAGGTAGCTACAAGAAAAAAATCTCTGAGCTACAAGCGCACACATTCGTCCTTATAAATGTTATCTTTTTACACAAGGAATTTTTACATTAAGTCCACCCGTAGCTGCAATTAAGTATTCCAATTTATTCTGGTATATTTAATTAAGAACTATATTGTGAGTTTGTGATGCTTTTCACGTTTTTCAAGTTTTTAGAAGAATGACCGCTTTCGGTAAAGTCGACATAAGCGGGAAGCCGTATCAAAATCTCAACTTTTCGCTACATCAAATCACTAGATATAGCTAACATTCCATTTTACAGGAACGTGGAAAACCATTGCGTCAAATTTGTGCGTTGGGGCCAA
The DNA here is from genome assembly GCF_021976095.1 of Xenia sp. Carnegie-2017. Classification (NCBI taxonomy): domain Eukaryota; kingdom Metazoa; phylum Cnidaria; class Anthozoa; order Malacalcyonacea; family Xeniidae; genus Xenia; species Xenia sp. Carnegie-2017. Next base: position 4,075,226 of record NW_025813484.1, on the reverse strand, counting down.
AAGGAAAATTTGCTTCACATCGTGAAGGGAAGACTACCGCTAAGGTTTAATACCTTACATAAGATGGCTACCATTAAGGATGTCGAAACATCACTCTACACCATTAAACTAAAATACATGGAACGCTATCTGAAGCAAATTATTGAATCCAAATCTTACACCCAGACACGCGTGTGTAGTGTTTAGAGATGTTGAAAATTGATTGACTACACACGCCTGTCTGGGTGTAAGCTTAAGCTTCGAGAATTTATTAGACTTTTCTCTTAAAGGTAGCGTTCCATGTATTTTAGTTCAATGCTCAACACTAACACACACAATCTTTATCAAGACTGTACTAACGTGGACAATCTACATCAACAAAGATTGTATGTTTTTATATCTATCTCTATCTTAAGGAAAAAGTCATGTATAACTGTACTGCTCACGTGGGTGTTGTCGTCATCCGAATACTCGTGACCTCTGATTTTCGAAGACATTGGACAATCATCTTCGTTTCCTTTCGCTATTTGTTCATCGCCTTCGGGATTTATATTTTCTTTCGAGCTGTCCTGATTTTCTTGAACATTCTCGACTTTTCCAGTTGATGTTGTCACCTCATTCGTCTAAAATATCAAGGGAATTTATTCGCTGATAAACTGGACAAAATGGTTCAAACCTGCAGACCAGAAGGTCAGTTTTATTTAACTTGAAAATCTTTTATTTGAAAAACAACTCAATTAAATGGGAAAAAAGCTTAATAAATTCGAAAAAAACGCAACAAATCCGAAAAACAATTAGATCCAATTGAAAGAACAACTCAACTATTTCGACAAACAACTAAATGAAATTAAAAACTATTTAACGAATTCGTGAGAAAAATTGATTCAATCCTGGATAAAAAACAAAAAATCCTGTTGTGTGCTTGGGTTAAAACGACGGATTAATACAAGAATTAGGCAGGAGTTAAAAGCTCTTGTAAAACTTCAAACTCTGCAGCAAACTTTGCCAAAAAGGGAATAATTTGAATTTAGCTGGTAATTCAAATATACGTAAATCTTCGCAGTCTCCACACATCAGCATTTTTATCATTGACGAGTACCTCATCAACAAATGTTGTACTTTATCAACAAATGTTGTACCTCATCAACAATTGTTGTACCTCATCAACAAATGTTGTACCTCATCAACAATTGTTGTACCTCATCAACAAATGTTGTACTTCATCAACAAATGTTGTACCTCATCAACAATTGTTGTACCTCATCAACAAATGTTGTACCTCATCAACAAATGTTGTACCTCATCAACAAAAGTTGTACCTCATCAACACATGTTGTACCTCATCAACAAATGTTGTACCTCATTAAAACATGTTGTACCTTTTTACTGTCGTTACTTTTCTCTCGTTCTCTTTTCTTACGATTAGCTCGATTTCTCTGAAAACAAAATGGAGGCAAAACTAGTTATGTAACCGTGTGAAGACCAATATTGCCAAACAGGAATAGTGAAAAAATGAGCTACGGATCCAGGGAACGCGCAAAATGTTTTCTGGACCTAGAGAATGTATGCCAACCAAGATGCATTGCAAGTTAATCACCACGTGACGACCATATTTTGGGTGGCGAAAATGGCGGATTTTGTCATTGTGGTCAATGGAACTTGCACAAACGATAATAGTTATTGTAAAATTGAATTTTTGCTAACTCTCAGATAAATTAGACGACGTAGTGTCGAACTTGAATTCAGTGAGTTGCAGGCTCAAAAAGCAAAAATGTCAACATAAACAAATACGCGCAATGCATCTTGGTTAACGCAAATTCTTTAAGCCAACCATTACATTCTGAATTAATCGATACGTTTATCTATTAGTTGATATAATGATATTCAAGTAAAACTCTGTATGAAATAGGATAGAGTACATTCTCCTGTATCCAACATTATCAAAAGACAATCCTTCATAATTACGTAGGAGGGCATTCGGACGTAAAGTCCATTAAGGTTTAGTTTGCACTGGAGAAACATTTCAATTTTGTCTGATTAACATAGCTAATAACCAGAAAGACTAAATAAACTTTTCCGCTTTTTTCTTCGATTTCTCCTCTTCCTGTATTAATCCTTGTATAATTTCTCCTCTTCCTGTATAAAGTTTTTAAATTGTATAATTTTATGAGAAAACTTAGAATGGAAATCATTGGAAGTAATGCATCCATAGTTTGCATCATAAATTTCAGTATATTTACAAAGTTCGGTATAGTATAGTATAGACAGCACAGCACTTAACTGCAACTAAAAAGCGCATTAAAGACAAACATATTAGTTATACATAGTAAATACATTAACCAAACCTTCAGCTATTTCAAGAATTTTCAGCGCCTCCGATTTAGTCATGACCATTTTTGCGCCTATTTAGTTCACAACCATTTTTCATATACAAAATACAAAATCTCTCGTCGCCATATTGTAAAAACGACATGTCATCCACACCCCCGTCCCAGGATCACAGCATTCGTAACATTACGCATAGATATTACCAAATGTTATTGGTGTTGCAATGTTACCAACAAGGAGGAGTGGTTCCCAACGGACGAAACATATCAAACAATACACATTTCAATTCGTAATTTAAGCAGTTTTTTTTTTGGAGTGACAGCAATTTCGATGATGATTTATGAAGCTTCATAGTATAAATCAAATTCCGAATACGAAATAACTTGTATACGAAATAACTTGCCCTGGCTGAGGTAAAACCTACATCGGCATAACACAAAGATGCCTGTCTGTACGGCTCAGAGAACATGCAACCAGACTCTCTCTTCTAGTGCACTTGGCCAGCATTTCTCTGAGTGCGAAAACGCTCAATTCATGGCTACTCTACAAAACCAGTTTTCACAACTCAATGATCTCTCTCCACCTCCCAGAACTCCCTCTCCTATAGAAAACCTTGTATTCAACAACTATAAAATACTTCACTCAACCAAATCTAACAACTACCACATTCTTGCTTTTCTTGAAGCACTTCTCATCAAACACAACAAACCTTTTCTAAACACGGGACTTAAGGCTAGCAAAGAATTACAACTCTTCTCTTAAATTACAATACACTCATTCTACCAGTCGGATCTGTGGTTTCAATTCATCCTTTTGAAATACTACACCTCTTCCAACTCTGCTTTTGTAAATATCACACTATTTAATTTCTAGTGCTTACTTCCGTTACTTAATTCATGCGTTGTAAATATATATGTGTATGTATGGTATTAAATATCATTCTGTCTGAGGATGACTTTGAAATAAAGTTGAAAATTTACAGTTCACTTCTCGTCTTGTTTTGATGCATATTTTGCAATCGCAAGATGTCTTGCTTTTTCGGAATTTGCTTTATACTATATTTCTTTAAATTGTCGGCTGGTCATGGTTTTTATAAATCTACGTGGCCAGTATTGTGCATGGAGAAAACCATGCATTACGAAATTTTCCAACGAGTTAAAAACTTTTTAGCAATCACAAGAAACGTCGATAGTTGCTTCATTTGAGTAAGCTTGCACCATATACGAATTTGGATATTGGCCATATCAGCCAATTTGTTGAGTCATGCTCATAAACCACAAAAACATGTTAAGGAAATAGTATGTGCGTAGTTTAGTTTATCAATGTATCCGTTCCCACACGGCTAACAGCCAAGAAACAGTTATTGACGTTAGTTAAATTTCCTTATGTGCCATATATAGCTTAAATAGAGTAACTACTCCGACCAATAGCAATATTTGTTATTTGTATTAAAGAGTATAAATACTGCTCTGTGAAATAATAAAAATCAGTTCGATCATTAAGTTCACTCGTGGTTGTTACTGAAGGTATAGAGTATATTAAGGCGAGTAACTCGAACTCAACACAATTCAAATTTTTACCTTCAGTCATTCACAACAAATGGTCTTTGTTTGGTAATCGAAAGCATTTTTGTCAGTCCTAACACTGTACACGTTGCACTTCCGGATCTGCTAGTCTGCACGTCTATGCATTAAATAGGCAAAAAGCAAATGGGCAAATTTTCTCATTGATTGAACTGCTGTAAATAAAATCAAAAGTCTAATAGAGACAACTGACGCATGCAAAATGTGCATCAAATCCACTTGATAGCTAAACAAATGCCAGAGATAATTTGGAATCATTTTCTTGTGTATTCTCGCTCGTTGTAGTTTACTGCTGAGGATACACTTAACGACCACAAAAGAGCACTTTATTTCAACAACTCTGTTATTCTCCATGCATATAAAGTAGGCGAAAGGCTTTTTCATTGGATTAAAAACACTAAAAGTTTACATATTCCCATTGTCATGTCTGTTTTTGAATTTTTACTTCAATCAGCGTGCTGACGGAAGATGATTAAGATGACAAAACAAAGGATGAACAGATAAAGCTTAGCGACTCAGTAACATTATTCACAACTCAACATCGCCACATCAAGAACGGTCGGTTAAAAGAAACTACTTTCCAATCAAGAAAAAGTCATTAAGATGTTATTCAAAACTCTCTTTTTCATTGGTTATGTTTTGGCCACGGTCCATGCAGGTAGGGTTTTTTGACTTTAGAAATTTTAAAATTTGTAGCTTGTATTGAGACTTTGAGCACTGTGTAGTGTAGAAGACGGCGTAAACTGAGGTGTAGAAAAAGCAGTGCTGACTGTTTTGTCAGTCTTCATTTTTGATTTATCACTGGTTTATAAGACAGATTTTACTGTGAAATTTAAATTTGGCATCTTATTTTGAGAAAAATGCTTACTGGTTTTGTTTCAAGTTATTTCTATACATTTTTTTCTTGCTACAAAATCTTTAAAACTTGGTTGTGCTGAAATACAAATCATCACATTAATCGAGCTGATGGCTGTTTCACAATTCACATCGCTTTAATCGTCCTAATCAGGTAATAGAAGAAAGATCGTTGAGGTACAAATGCATACCTTCAGGTGAAGATGAACTTATGACAACCTATTTTACACAAATAAGTTTTTGACCTACATCAGCCTGAAGTTGTAAGTGTTAGTGTTCCATGCAACGTAGAGAACCGCGTAGAGTGCGTAATTTGCAGTTTTACAAATATGTTTACATTGCCTTTTAAAGGAAATTGGAGAACAATTGCGTTGAACAAGTGCATTGGGGCCAAAAACAATCAATATGCTGAGTTTTCATACCCAGGCCCTTCGCGGTTTATCATTGCTCTAAAGTTACATCATACCACTGGAAAGATTGGATGTGGTTCTTCAGCCAAAACCAACTGGGGCTGCACGGGATCAAACCCAATGAACATTATCATTACAGGTAAATTAATAAAAAATGATCTGCTGGAACATTTTCAAGGATAGTTTTGTTGCAAAATAGTTAACATAAAAAATCTTAATCGTCTGTCGAAGAATCATTCAAATAACTTTTGGGTAATTCAGACTTAAAACAAATGGAAGTCGATGTTCTAACACTTTTTAATGACAATATTTCTGCATACATTGAACAAGTTAATACAAACAAACGATAAAACCTTTATAAGGCTGAGTAGTTCATATTTTGGCTAGCTCGTTGACTGAGTTTTATTGTTGACGCTCTCGCCCAGCATTTCAAGTCATATTAAGTGAGAAAAACTGGGCAAGAATCATTAAAAGTCATACGAGGCAGAACAAGAATTACGTTTGTAGTGACTTTTAAACTATCCGCGATCGCAATGTTAAAAGTCTGAATGTAGGGTAATAGTAATTGGCCAAACATTACATAAAAAGCATTTAATTTATGCGATCAATATTTCTGTTATTGAATTTCAGACACAAGAAATAAACGTATATTTCCTGCACCGTCTTTGATTACACCCAGCACTAATGGCAACTGGTATAGTTTGCCGGGATACAATTCTAACTCGCCGAGTATCACCTTTGCTGTACCAGGTTTCCGATGGTTGTATTATGGTCAAACATTCAGAATCTGGTACGGAGAAGATCTGCTAGGATATACAGAAAGTGACAATCATGGAAAAACATGTATGAATGTACTCGTTTACACTACATGAGAATGTATATTTACTCATTTTAAAATTTTGTTGTTGTAATCCGAATAAAATAGTATGTTAGTCTGTTTAGTTTACTATGGCAGTATGGCTATATGTTAGATAACAGGTTTCCAATAAGAAATATGAATAAACGAGAAAATGAAATATTATATGGATTCTTCTGAGCTGTAATCTACATCTGCCATCCAATAGTTGGTGTATGTGTTACAAGAAAAATTTAACGCTCAATTCTCAATTCCAACAAATACGCGAATAAATAGCACGCAAACATTATCCTAAAAAGAAACATGATGCATTCCTCTTTTACGAAACTTTTTACTCAAGACGAAATAAAATTTTGCCATTTACAGTTTAACTTTGTCATCTTTTATTTTATAATAAATTTAGGTCAACTAGAATTACTTTTGATAAGGAAGTTTTGAATGTATACCTATATATCATGAATATTACTATATACTAGAAAAATTTTCAAATGTTTATAGCCATTCGTGAATCGTGTGAAAAATGTATATGATATTTTTATATCACGTTATGACCGACTGTAAACTGACGAGTTCATCAATATATTTCTGAGCGGACAAAAATCTTTGTCAATGTTTTTATATACGTCATGTAACAACTAAATGTATGCAAACTGTATTAGAATTTCACTTGCATCACATATTTTTCGAAAAGAAATGGTCAGTACTACGTCTGTATACAATATAAACTGGCAGTACTACGTCTGTATACCAAATATATACATATATGGAGCTTCATAACACTGTATATGGACTAGAATGTTTCGAAAATTTAGTGTAAGCCTGTAACATATTGGAATTTGATTTTTGGTCTTTTCGTTTCAAACTTCTACCTTGACAAAGCATGGCAGTAATTGGTACGAACCATTTTTTTAAAAACAAAGAACAACACATGAAATTTGATAAAGAAACAATGCTTCATTGTTCCCAAATTAACCTATATAAACGCCAAGCACATTCAATAATCGTCAGTTTAGAAAAAATTCGCATTATAGAAAAACCATGAAGATGTTCTACAAGACTTTGGTTTGCATCAGTTTCCTATTGGCCACAGCTCATGGTATCGTAAAGATTTTCACGAAACAAGAATCGATAAAAGCTCTATTTGTAGCTTGTATTGGGATTTGTGTGTAAGGAAAGGTTGTTCACTCACCGGCATAAAAAGTACTGGCGATTTTGATATTATCAAATTAAATCACTTATGTCGTATAAAACTTGATTTTAACATTGATCTACTTCGTCACACGCATATTGTCAGATCAAAAAAATCGTTTTGTGTTTACAAGATATTTAATCATGAGCTAAGTTTAAGGAATAAAATTACCAGATCGCAACGCAATTTTTTTTCCAATCATTATGGCAGTTTGGATGAGACACTGATTGCACTGAAAAGAATT